>NW_028262864.1:1556847-1576852 GCF_049901715.1 Pseudonaja textilis | reverse complement strand
TGATTGTTTTGTATCCCACCCTGGGTCATCACATTTTGTTTCCAGCCATCCCTTCAATTTGCTTCTGCTTTTCGTGTGGTGACCATGGATCAGCTCAGAGCAGACAACGCCCAGTTAAGCCAGCAAGTGGCTCTTTTGACTGTGCAGGTTGCGCAGATGCAAGCTGTCCAGCCATGCCGCAAATGCCTGGTAGCAGTGCAGGATAAATGTGATGGATCGCTGGACCACTTTCCAGCATTTTTTGGGCAGTGCCAGCTTTATATGAGCCTTTGGCCAGAGGACTTCCCCACTGACCGGGATAAGGTGGGGTTTTTGATTAGTTTGTTGTCAGGGTCTGCAGCACGTTGGGCGATGCCTCTGTTGACCCAGACCAACCATGTGTTGGACAATTATGCCGAGTTTTGACGTCAGTTCTAGGCCATATTTGAGGACCCTGTTCGGGCCCAGACAGCAAACAGATGTTTGAGACTAAAATGTCCCATTTTATTCTGTGTGCGGGTCTTCCTTCAGCCAGGATAATGGCTCAGTTGTTTATCTCCCATGTATTCCAGTTGTATGGGTTACCGGACCAAATAGTATCAGATTGGGGGGTACAATTTAGGGCATGCTTCTGGCAGACCCTACTCGTGGAACTGCAGGTTCAGGCGTGTATGTCGTCCGCCCATCACCCCGAAACTGGGGGGACAGAGAGGGTGAATGCTATTTTGGAGTAGTATCTCCGCTGTTTCAGCAACACTCAACAAGACAATTGGGCAGAGGTGCAGCTGGTGGCAGAATTTGCTTACAACAATACTCAACATGCATCCACCCGTGTGCTCCCATTATTTGCCAGCTACGGTTTTCATCCATGACTATTTCCTTTGGCCCGGTCTGACTCCCCAGTTCCGGCAGTGGATACGTTCTTGCAAGAGTTAAAAGCTGTGCACCACATGGTCCGAGACCAACTAGAGAGAGACAAGGAGGACTACAAACACTTTGCAGACTGACTTCGTTGCAATGTTCCTCCTTTGGTGGTAGACGATCGGGTTTGGCTCTCTACCGGTACTTACTAACGATGCGGCCATCAAAAAAGCTCGATCACTGTTACTTGGGACCTTTTCTGGCTGAGGCAGTGATCAATCCTGTGGCGTTTCACCTCTCCCTGCCACAGACCATGCGTATCCGTCCTGTCTTTCATCACTCTGTGTTAGTCCCAGTATCGGCCGACAGTCTGCATAGACCAGCTCCACCACCGCCGGGCCCGATAGCCCCTCATGGAGAGGCAGAGTACGAACTGGATAGCATCCGAGATTCATGCCAGTTGCAGGGCCAATTTCAGTATTTGGTGGCATGGAAAGGTTATGGACTGAAGGACTTCACCTGGTTCGATGCCACTGATGTTCATGCTCCTCGTTTGGTCCACGACTTCCATGCTCAGTTTCCTCAAAGTCTCTGTCCACCTGGTTCCGAGGGAGGGGGCCCTGCGGAGGGGATAGTGTCATGCCACTGGTGGAGACTGACTCTGACGGAGAGGAGGAACAGGTGACAGGGAGTTGAAGAGTGGCTCTGGAGGTTGTGGAGGAGGCTGGGGAAGGGCAGAGGCCAGCTGAGCAGTCAAAAGAGGATCCAGGCCCATCCCCTATCCATCCTAGGGCACGCAGGGAGGAGAGGATAAGGGAGAGACATGGTCTCCTTGGGAGGAGAGGGCCTTGATCCTCTTCATGGGCTGCAGCTGTGACAACTGAATAAGAGGTCGGACATGCATATGGGTGAATGCTGGAAACAAAGCGTGGAAATATCTCTAGTTGATGGTTCCTCTCTGAGTTTGGTGTCCTTCCCAGTGTGTGTTATCTGTGGATGTCCTCCAGCCCTATTCTTGCCTGGTTTGTGTTGCTTTTTTCCTTCTTGTAACTGTTTGTGTGGGAGTTTTTTTTGTCTTCCATCAAGAATATTCGGAACTTGGAAGCAAAGTGAAGGAATAAAATGGCCTTCACCTGTTTTCTGTGACTGTGTTTGTTTTGTATCCCACCCTGGGTCATCACACACACCTTCTTTCAGTCTTCTTCCGGTGGCTGTCCAAGCTTCGGAGCAGCTCGCAATGGTCACCTTCCCCTGCTGTCAGTTTAGAGAGCCTTCTCCAGATTGATCAGGGAGTTTGCAGGCTCCCTGAGATCAACGGAGTGCGCTCTCTTCGATTACCGCCCCACCAAGGTGATTTAGGTCCAATTGGACCACCTGGCAGCCAGGATATCGATGCCCCCTCCGGAGCTTCCGAAGAGACACATCGTGTTACCGTGACGTCAGCCCCGCTCTCCTCTCTAAGCAGTTTACAGAGTCAGCATATTTCCCCCAACTATCTGGGTCTTCATTTTAAGAGGTAACAAGATTAAACAAGAGTAAACAAGCTGAATGCATTACAGTAGTATGTCATCCAGTTCAGATTTGTTAAATTAGAAATCCAAGTTTATCATTATGTCCATCTACTATATCTGTACATGTACGTGTGTGTATTTGATATGGATAATCACTTGAAAACCAGATCATTATACCATGAGAGTTACTAAAACATAATAGTTCTCATGGTATAATCACCTGGTTTTCAGTGAATCATACAACACTCTGTGCACAATTATTAGGCAAGTTGTATTTTGGAAGATTAATTTCATTATTGAACAACTACAGTTGTCATGCCCCCATTTGAGCCTCAATCTGTGGAGGATGATGAGCCGGAGCTGGAGCTGATGAAGATCGAAGGGGTGGCTTTGTTGGCTTTGGAGGAATGTGGGGAGGAGCAGGATGAGGCAGCCCAGGGCCTCTCAGGATTGGGACAGCTTGTTAGCAGGGAAGAATGGGGGCAGGATCACCAAGAGAGTGCAAGCAGTGGAAATGAGGAATAATGGAGCTCAGGCAATGAGCAAGGAGCACAACCTCCTGATCCCCGAGCACAGAGTGAAGAGAAGGCGGGATCAGTACAGGCTGACCTGATGACTCAGGAGGAGTGTTAGGGATACACCCCTAGCAAGATCTGCAGGGCAGTCAGGCAGGCAGGCAAAATATGTGAGATAAGTGTTTTGTAGCTTACACACAGTAAACCAGATACACAGTGCCTATTAAATAGTTTTATTCCAGCAAGAGTTAAAGCATAGTCAAAACAGTCCATATATCATTCACTTAGTTCAGTCCGTCCAGGGATTATTCAGTTGCAAATTCCAGTGTCGAAAAAGAGAGGTCAGTACACTTACAAATATCAGTCCGGTGATATATCTCCTCGCAGTAGAGAGATATGCAGAACTCAAAAACTCCTCTCTTCCTTGAGCAATTCTTCGGTAGGGAAAACACGCAGCCAACAAACCATCAAGCATCCAATCAAGTAATTGTTATTAATTGCCAGCAATCAATCAGGTTGTCTTGCTCCCTTTTATGGTGGTTTCACACCACACCCAAAATTACATGCTTTGCATTTAAAGTGACACACACTTAAACTAACATTCATAGCTTATATATATTATTTTACCCAAACTACGTTAGGTGACCAATGCCCTGCAGATCTTGCTAGGGGTGTATCCCTAACAAGGAGAGTGCCCGGCCCCTCTTCACAAGGCACACATGGGGACTGAGATTTAAGGAGATGCTGTGGGGAGGGGCATTTGTTGGGAACAAACACTGAATTTGTAGAGTTTGGTGTGCCAGTACAGACATTTGGAGTTTGCAGGATTGCTTGCTTCTTCCTTGCTTTGTGGACTCAGTGCCTTGTTCCATACTTCGTGGACTCATTGTTTGTTCTTTGCTTCGTGAACTCATTGCTTCTTCCTTGCTTTGTGGACTCATTATTAGTTCCTTGCTTCGTGGACTCAATTTCCTGTCCCTTTGTTTTGCTGCATTGTGTGCAGCCAGAGGCTGCCATGTGTATGCATGTACTTTGCTTGGGGACTTTCCAAGAATGTAGGAGCATAAATTGGAGCACTAAAGGGGAATTTGAACTCTCAGCTGGCTGTGTGTCCTTTGTGCCTTGTCCCAGGTCATCACAACAGTGCTCTTGGTCAATCCAAAATGTTAATAAACCTCAAATACCTATATACAAATGCACAAAGTCTGGGGAACAAACAGGGTGAACTCGAACTATGAATACATGAAGGCAGATATGATATAGTTGGAATAACAGAAACTTGGTGGGATGAAACCCATGATTGGAACATACTGATAGAAGGATACAAACTATTAAAAAAAACCAGACCCCATAAAAGAGGAGGTGGAGTTGCACTGTATGTAAAGAACCATAACAGAAAGACATGAAACCAAAGATGAAAACCTCCTAGAATGCATATGGGTCAATATAAAAGAAAAAAAGAATGACATGGCGATAGGTGTATATTATATTAACCAACTAACAAACATATGCATGAAACACAAAACAATAGTAATGGGAGACTTTTATCCTGATATCAATTGGAAAATTAATTCTGCACCAAGTGAGAAATCAAATAAGTTCCTAACCAACCTAGCTGACAACTTTGTTGTCCAAAAGGTAGAGGGTGAAACTAGAGGGACAGTCATACTGGACTTAATTCTTACAAACAGAGAAGAAGTGATAGAGGGAGTTGAAACTGCAGGAACCTTGGATGAGAGTGACCATGTCATACTAGAATTCAACATCACACAAACATAAGCAATAGAACATAATGACACCAGAGTCTTGGATTTTAAAAGAGCTGATTTTAATAAACTCAGAGAGAACTTGGGAAAGATTCCATGGATGAAAATCCTAAAGGGGAAAACAACTCAAGAATCTTGGGAAACTCTGAAAAGTATGATCATAGAAGCCCAGACCAGCACAATACCATTGAGAAACAAAAACAAGAAATCCAAGAAGAAACCAGCATGGCTGCACAAAGATCTCTCTGGCAAATTGAAAGAAAAAAAAGGACAAGTACAAAAAAATGGAAAGAAAGACATACAACTAAGGCAGAATATCAGCAGATAGCCAGAATCTGCAAAGACAAAGTCAGGTTAGCAAAGACTCAGAACGAACAAAGACTTGCAATAAAAGTCAAAGATAATAAAAAAAGTTTCTTCCAACATATAAATAACAAGAAAAAAATCAAGGAAACAGTCGGTCCACTAAAGAGAGAAGATGGCAAGGAAGTAACAGGCAACAGAGAGAAAGCAGAACTGCTTAACTCATTCTTTGCATCAGTCTTCATGCAAAAAGAAACTATAGCTCAACCCACCAAAAACATAACTGTAAAAGACAGACCAGAAATAAAAGTTAAAATAAGCAAAAAAATAGTAAGAGAACACCTGTCTGATCTTGATAAACACAAATCACCAGGGCCTGATCAGAATGGCTTCCTCCCCCATAGGCAAATAAAAACAAATACAAGAACCATTATGGATATATTAGAATATTATGAAGTATACTCAATGAAGACAATGGCATTGATATTTTTAGACACCCAGAAGGCTTTTGACAATCTGAATTGGAGCTTCCTTATTAAACAACTGATAGGCATGAAATTTGGTGAAAATTTTATAGGATTTATTAAGACAATTTATAACATGCAAACTGCAAAAGTATTAATAAATGGGGAAAATACAGATTCCATAAAGATAAATAAGGGAGTAAGACAAGGCTGCCCTCTAGCTCCTCTACTGTATATATTGGCAGAAGAGACTCTCTTAGTACAAATTAGGCAAAATCAGGAGATTAGAGGACTAAAAATTTAAAAAGAGGAATATAAACTCCAGGCATTCGCCGATCATATGGCATTTATATCAGAAGAACCCTTAGAAACGAGCCCTATACTACTAAGAGAAATAGAAGAATATGGAAAGGTGGCAGGGTTAAAAATTAACAAAGATAAAACAAAAGTGTTAACAAAAAACTGTACAAAGGAGCAGAAGGAAGAACTAGCAAATAAATTAGGTATGCAGGTGGTAAATAAAGTAAAATACTTAGGGATCTGTTTGACTGCTAGATGTTCATCGATTAAAAAAGATAACTATGATAAGTTAATAACGCAAATAGTTAAAGATTTAGATAATTGGGCCAAATTGCAGTTATCGCTATTGGGACGTATTTCGATAGTAAAAATGAATATTTTGCCAAAACTGTTATTCCTGTTTCAGACAGTGCCAGTCAAGTTGGAAAAGAATTTTTTTGTAGAATTAAACAAATGTATATCTAAATTTATATGGCAGAGGAAAAAACCCAGAGTGAAATATAAAGAATTACAGGATGCCAAGAAAAAAGGATTTGGCCTTCCAGATTTTGAATTATATTATGATGCTGCTATAGTAAACTGGCTTAAGGATTGGGTTAAATTAGAAAATAGAAGGTTATTAGTATTAGAAGGTTTTGATCTCCAACTTGGCTGGCACACCTTCATATGGGATGGAAAATCTAAACAACATTCATATTTCCAAAGGCACCATGTAAGAAATGTGTTGTTCAATATCTGGGGAAAGATTAAAAAAAAAACCACTACCCAAAGGTTCCACTGTGGCTATCTACATTGGAAGCAGTCACATATCCAAATCTATTGGATTATGAAAACATTGTCAGGTATAAAGATTTACTATATGATACTGGAGAGCTTAAAAATAGGAAGCAAATACAAATTCAAGGAAAGGAGATAGCATGGTGGCCCTTTGCACAAATACAAACCCATTATAAAAAAGATAGAGAACAATTTGGCTTTAATATGACCCCACAAGAATTAGATAAAATATGGCTAGGAGAGGAAAAGAAAACAATTAGTAAAACATATAAATATCTTTTGGATTACAAATTAAAAGAAGAAATAGTCACAGAATCTATGATAATTTGGGCTAAAAACGTGGGTCATAGTATTTTTTTAAAAAACAAATTTTATTAATTTTCAAAGACAATACACAAACAAACAAAACATAAAACATAAAAACATAAAACATCTTTTCTGAAAGCTGCTTGATCCCGGGTTACATCTCTTTGTACAGACACAAATTCAAATTCATGTTCATTTTACATACCATTCCATATCTTATTACCATTTTCCATTTTCTATATAGCTTCTCGCCTCTTTTAACTTTCTTAATTTTATTTTATTTATCTCATCTCAGTTCAAATCATAATGCTTATTATTCTTTGTCTGTTTTTCCAGCTATCTATTTCTCTTTCCTCTTTAAACAAAACTTCTCCTGTACACTGATTGGAGTATGACGCCTTTAACTCTTTCCCCTAAATTTATAATACTTAATATAATACATGACTTCCATTGGGATTCTGTTTAGTACATTCTAAAATTACACATTATATTTTATAAAAAGAAAAAAATTTATAAGTATATAATATAATTAAAACAACTATCAATGCCAATACAAATCTAATCATTAATATGAATATTCATTTATATCTTAAACATTTTACACATTACTTTTCAGTTGAATATCATACTTTTATGGGAACACTTATTACTTTCCATATACTTTCCATATACTTTCCATAGTTATTTCCCCCCCACATCACATATTTTAAATCATTGTATCATTAAAGTGTTCCCATTTCCTCCTACTTCAATTCTCTCATTTATTTCATTGCCTTCTTTTTATTCACAAAAATTTCACTAAGTTACACTAAATATTTTATCCCATTTTTGATCACATGTTGTTTCCAATTTTCTAACATTATTTCTAAGTACAAATACAAGAATACAATCTTATGTACCTTTGCAGAATCCCTTTTTCAATTAAATTTACCCATTATCTCTAAATGAATCTTGTTTCTTTACATCTTGCTCCCCACCATGAAGGCTTCTCATCCCTTCCTTCCTCCTTTGCTTGTTCTTCTCCCTGCCCTTTTTACCCCCTTGTCTCTCCACCTCTCTTTTCTTCTCCTGCTTTCCCCCTTTCTGTTGTTTTCTAACATTATATCCACTTTTCACCTTATTTTTCTCTTTTTTGGTTGTTTTTTCAAGTCTTAAAGTCTCCTATTTCTTTTCCTCTTTCTCCCTTTCTTCCCCAAATAAAGTTACTTGTTCATCAAAGATGGCTTCTTCTTTGTCCCAATCATTTTGTTGCGCAGTCAGTTTCTCATACATGCAAATCGCCATTTCTAAAAATTGAAAAAGAGTGCCAAGAGAGTCTTTCCCTTCTTGTTCTTCTTCTTTGTATTTTTGGTATTCAATTTTCAATTCATCCACAAGTGATGCCATTGTAGAAAGAAAAAGTTTTTCCAAAACAACCACCCAAGTGTTTTTAGTCAAAGATAGTCCCCAAAAATCCCAAGGTCACCAAACAATCCAAATAAGCTTTTTCTTTTAGCGCTTTCTTCTTTCTTCACTTTCTCTTTCTGGGGTTGCTGTTTAGTTACAAAGTTCCAGTTAAAATAAATATTTTAGAAGTCTTGTTAGTATTTAATAGTTCTTTGAGATTCTAGGCAATCTCCTCCTTACTTCCAAATCCTGCTCCAATTCTTTTCCTCTCCCTTCCCACTTACAGCAAGAATTTTTTTTAAAAAATATTCAGAAATCCTTATTCCTTTAGCATTTAATTACCTATTCTATTCTAATTACTTATTTTTATTTAATTTATTTATTTAATTAATTTAATTACTTATTATTACTTATTTAATTACTTATTCTATTCTATTTAATGTGGGTTTTTCCAATTTCTCTTGCATTTCTATTCGCTGTCACGTTAGGAAGGAGAGTGAAAAAAAAGAAAAACTTTCCCTTTTAACTTCCATTCGCCGCTTGTAAATCTCTGGAAACGATGTATCTTTCACAAATTTTAAGTTCCAGGGTACTTTCGTTGTTGCTTTGTCCCGGTCAGCAAAAAAACCTTTCACTTCTTCTCAACTCCTTCTGCACTTTCTTTTTCCGGCTGAGTGCTTCTATTTGGCGGCCATTTCTGACCGCCGCTCAGCTGCCTTCGGAAAAGGGGGTTTAGCCGGCTAGAGAAGAGAGGTGCGATATCTCTCGACCCTGCCAGATCCCATCTTCGCCACCTTCTATGGAGGTGGCTAGCCCTGAAGCCGGGTGGCTCAGGGCACTCCGGCAGCAAGGACAGGCAGAAACCGCGCACAGTCATGGATTCCTGCCTGCCCCGAAGCGCTGCAGACCGGAACTCCGGGTCATAGTATTGAATTAGATAAGTGGGAACACATCTGGCAAACAAATTACAAATTAACCATGTCAGTCTCATATAACGAAAACGTATACAAAATGATTCATCGCTGGCACCTATCTCCTGCGAGACTGGCTAAAATGTTCCCCAACCTACCACCCAACTGTTGGAAATGTAACTACGCACAAGGAACATATTTTCACATGTGGTGGACTTGCCCATGTGCTCAGAAGTTTTGGAGAAATATTAGAAATTGGATTTTAAATATAACAAAACAAAATTTAAAACTTGAACCCGAAACCTTTCTGCTAAGTATGATAGATTTAAACATGGAGAAAAAATATCAGTATTTAATTTTGCACATTATAACTGTGGCCAGAATAACCTATGCACAAAACTGGAAACTGTCTTTCATTCCCTTCAGAGGATATGGTAATTAAAAAAATACATGAATGTGCTGAGACGGATAGCCTAAACAAATTGTTAAAAAATAAACAAGATAGTGACTATTATGAAATATGGAACATTTGGTATGATTGGTTAAAGAAAAGGTAATATTTGATGTTTGGATAAGTTATGGAAATGACAGAAGACGTGCATTTAATTATAAACAATATAGAGAAATTAAAACATTAAAGGAACGAAGGAGTTATTGTAACAAGGCAGATCACGTCAATGATAAAGATAAAGAAAAAAAAATTAACCATTGCTCAATATACGCTGTAAAATGTATATATGTATATGTATATGTATATGTATATATATATATATATATGTGTGTGTGTGTGTGTGTGTGTATGTATGTATGTATGTATATGTATGTGTATGTGTATGTGTATGTGTGTATGTGTATGTGTGTGTGTATGTGTATGTATATGTGTATATATATATATATATATATATATATATATATATATATATATATATATTCTTAAGTTTTCGGGTACTTACATGTATGGCATTCAGCTTTGTTCGGTATTTTCCCACGTCATTGTAGTTGTGCTTTTAAAGTTGTAGCAACGTTTTGGCAGAATCTCATCTGCCATCATCAGGCTTCTGTATAGTGTTCATCTGTGAGTCAGGCTTTTACAGTGGTTTCAGATTTAAATTTGGGGCAGCCTATTGCTGTGCCAGAATGGTTTTTCTTCACCCTGATTGGTTGGGAGTCTTGGTCTGTGTTTATTGGTCTTGGAGTTTGCTGTGTTCTGCTTGATTGGTGTTTCTAATATCTTCTATCTGTTTTTTGGCTCTTTTGTATCTTGATTGGCTGGCAACATTGTGTTACTTTATTGGAGGCCTTTAGTGCAGCTTGGCTCCAGGTAAATGGACGGCTATCATTAGTTAGGAAGCTAGGTTTCATCTGGGTGCCTGGTTGGGGTGTGTTTGAACTGGAGGTATCAGGGGGGATCTGTCTGTGCCCAGGTGTTTGCCTGGCTTGTGGCGTGGAGATTTTTTTGTTTGTGAGTGCAGGCTTCCAAATGATTGACAGTCTGGTGGAATCATCTCTTCTATTCATGCTTTCTGGTCTTTTTTCAATCTCTATGGCTTCTCTGATGATTCTGTGGCTGGGGTTTTCTATAGTGGCTAGGGTTTTGGTGCCATTGAAGTTGATGCTATGACCTGTGGCTTCCATGTGTTGGACTAGTGAGGAAGTGTGTTCCAGCTTTTTGACTGCATTTTTGTGTTCATCCAGGTGGGTACTTATTCTTCTATTGGTCTGTCCAATGTATGTGGCTGGGCATGATGCACAGGGGACTTCATATATGCCTTGGTTTTCCAGGTCAATTTTATCTTTGGGGTTTCTAAGGATGGCTGCTATTTTTCTGTCTGTTTTGAAGGCAGTCTTGATGTGATGTCTGTGCAGTATCTTACTAATTTTGTCTGTAGTACCTCTTATGTAGGGCAGGACAGCTGTTCCATAGGTCTGTTCATCTTCTGGGTCTCTATTATGTCTCACTGTGTTTTTGTGGATCAAGCCGGTGATTTTGCTTTTGTGGAAGCCGTTGGCTGTCAGTACTTTAGTCAGGGTGCATAGTTCAGCCTTAATGTGTGTCTTGTTTGTCCGGCGTTTGGTTCTAGTAATTAGTGTTTTAGCCATGGAGTTTATCTGTGCTGGGTGGTGGTGGGATTGGGCGTTGAGGTAGCGGTTAGTGTGTGTTTTCTTCTGGTATACGGTGTGTCCTAGTGTGCCATCTGTTTTTTTGTAGATTAGTACATCTAGGAATGGTAGTTGTTTGTTTGTTTCTGTTTCCATGGTGAACTTGATTTTCGGGTGTGTGCTGTTTAGGTGTGTTAGGAAATTGTTTAGGTTTTCTTTTCCATGGGGCCAAATCACAAATGTGTCATCGATGTATCTTAACCATAGTTTGGGTTTGTGGATGGCATTGGCCAGGGCTCTGGATTCGAATTCTTCCATGAACAGGTTTGCAATGACGGGTGACAGTGGTGATCCCATAGGGGCTCCTTCAATTTGTTTGTCCTTTGTATATGAAATATGTGTTGGTTAAGCAGTGTTCTGTTAGTTCCATGAGGTGTTTAGCTGGTTGGTATTTATTTTTGATGATTTCAAGGGTCTCTTTTATTGGGACTTGAGTGAATAGTGAAACCACGTCGAAACTTACAAGCAGATCTTCTTGCTCTTCATGTAGATCTTTGATCATTTCCAAGAAGTGGTATGAGTTTTGTACATGTGAAGCTGCTGTTTCAGCATGGGGCTGTAGCTGTTTTGCTAAGTGTTTAGCTAGGTTTTGTAGTGGTGCTCTTCTGGAGCTGACTATGGGTCTGAGTGGTATGCCTTCTTTGTGTATTTTTGGGAGGCCGTATAGTTTGGGGCATCTGGAAGATTTTTCTCTTGGGATGATCGTCTGTTGGATCTCTTTGCTCATGTGGCTGGTTATCATTTTCTTCTTGGTTAATTTTTCCAGGTATGTGGTTGGGTCTGTGTTTGTGGGTTTGTATGTGGAGTCTTGGAGTAGGTCTGTCAATTTTGTTTCATAGTCTCTTCTGTCCATTACTACTGTGGCATTCCCTTTGTCTGCTGGGAGTATGATTATGCTGTTATCTCTTTTCAGGGTTTGTAGCGCTTTAATTTCTTCTTTCTGCAAGTTGCTTTTGGGTGGTTTGCTTGTGCATAGGATGTTGGTAACTTGGTCTCTTATTTTATCAGCTTCATCTGTATTTAATTTGATTAGGCTGGATTCTACTGCACATATGATGGATTCTGTGGGGATTTTTTTGGGTGCTATAGCATAATTGAATCCTTTGGTTAGGACATCTGTTTCTGTTTTGGTGAGTTCTCTGTTGGAAACATTGTATACTAATTGTTTCAGGTGTTGTTGTGAGTTGTTGGGGTTTTCTTGTCATGTTCTAATTTCTTTAATTTTTTCAAGAGTTTATCATTTTTGTAAGTGGTTTCAGATTCAGCTCTCCAAGTTGTAAGTTGTTTTATCTTGTCCCAAAGTAGAGGTTGGATTTTGCTGCTCAATTCCAGGTGTAGTGCTAGCAAATCTTTGTTTAACTGATCTAATTGGAATCTCTTGCTGTGGAGCTCGTTCCTTAGTAGAGCCATTTCAGTTCTTTTCAGGATACATTTGGTGGCTGCTGTGCTTTGATGAAATGTTAATTTGAAGCAGGTTGGTGTGGTATTGTTGTCTCTGCAGCTGCGTAGGAATTGGAGGTCACATAGTATTCCTGCTCTTTTAATTTCCAGTTTCTCGTAGGTTTTGATCTGGCTGTTTATTTCCTCCCTGTAGAGGTTTGATATTTGTTTTCTTAAGTTTTCACGGGTACTTACATGTATGGCATTCAGCTTTGTTCGGGTATTTTCCCACGTCATTATAGTTGTGCTTTTAAAGTTGTAGCAACGTTTCGGCAGAATCTCATCTGCCATCATCAGGCTTCCTGATGTTATGTCTCACCTATATTCATAGATGAGAAGACAAGGTTTCAGAATTCAAAATATTCAAGCAGAAACAAAACCGGATTCAAAAGGGTTAAATTAGCACAGTTTTCCAGTCCTTGGCAGACTTCCCGGAACCTGTCAGGCTAATCAGAATTGTCCATAACTCACAAGGCCACTTCAAATGTATTCTTCCAACTCATCAAACACTTTGCTTCCAAGCAAAGCTTGAGAGTCAGCACGCCTCTTTAAATCACCTGGATAGGTGTGTCAGTCTCTCCAATCAATGTTTGTCCTGACGCCTCCCTTCAGATTGACGTTTCCTGGTTCTTCTAGTTCTGGCGTCAATCCACGATCTGTCAGTTTTCTCGCTGGAAAGTTCTGTCTCATTTTGTTGATCATTTGCTGGCCTGAACGAAGTCGAAGGTTCTGGGGAGGATTGTCTCTGCGACAATCTCTCATCCTCCTGGCTCACGTCTGTGTCCTCTGATAATTCAGACTCCACATTCACAGCAGGCTCCAACCTTCCATCGTCAGAGTCATCAGAGTCAAAACTCCCAGCAGGATCGATCCTTCCAGTCACAACATATATATATATATATGGTATTCAGCTTTGTTTGGGTATTTTCCCACGTCATTGTGGGAAATTGAATTTAGAAAGTCACTATCTTGTTTATTTTTTAACAATGACGTGGGAAAATACCCGAACAAAACTGAATACCATACATGTAAGTACCTGCGAAAATTTAAGAATAGATAGATAGATAGATAGATAGATAGATAGATAGATAGATATAGATAGATTTGTCTGTTTTAAATGTATGTCAAATAAATGTTTTTTTCTAGAATATTCTTTTTTAAAATAAAAGTTAAAATAAGCAAAAAAATAGTAAGAGAACACCAGTCTGATCTTGATAAACACAAATCACCAGGGCCTGATGGATTACATCCCAGAGTTTTAAAGAAGCTGGCAGAGGTCATCTCAGAACCACTGCACCATATCTTTCAAAAATCCTGGAGCACCGGTGAACTACCAGAGGACTGGAAAGGAGCTGATGCGGTTCCCATCTTCAAAAAAGGAAAAAAACAGACCCAGGAAACTATAGACCAATCAGCCTAACATCAATACCTGGGAAGATACTGGAAAATATAACAAAAAAACAGATCTTCCAAAATCTACCATGTTTCTCACAAAATAAGGCCGGGACTTATTTTTTTTTTTGACCCTCCCAAAAAACAGCTAGGCCATCTTTTCGGGGGTGACTTAATTTCCCCCCCCTGCATCCTCGGGTGGGCGGGCAGCAACGGTTTGGATGTTGCCCTCGTCGTTGGTGGGGCACTTCGTATCAGGAGACCTTTTGCCACCATTACTTTCTGTTCTCCCTGTACTGCTGCAGCGTTTAGAGCAACGCCATGGCGTTTCGTACAGCCATGCGTGGCCAGCCAGGGCTCCTCCCTGCAACCGGAGCCCAGCGGAGACACTTGGCTTTAGGCGCTCCTGTCGCTGCCTTCCCTTCGCCTTCGTAGGCAAAGCCAATTCTTTTAAAAACAAAGACTCCCCTGCCTGAGAGGGCAACCCAACCCCACGTGGGGAGGTGAGTCTCCCAGGGCCACAGTGCAGGATCGGCCCACCCCAGGAGAAGCGCCCAGCCGCCATCCTTGCCCAGCGCCGGGCAGAGCGTGAAGAGCTTCACCTGGGGTGCCCAGTGCAGCTGACAGGTGGGCCTTCCTGCCTGGCAGCAGAGCTCTTGCCAAGGCAGAGAGTGTCTCCCCACTGGATCCTCTGCTCATCCCGCCAGGGCTGCGCCGGAGCCATGCATGCTGGGCAGAGCCAGGAAAGCAAGCTGTGGGTGTGCGCCCGCCTGCCAACAGAAAGAGCTAGGCCGACCTGAGCTTGGCTTCCTTCCCAAGTCCCTCCAGCCCAAACCTGAAGGGGCCACTGGGAGAGGCCGCCCGAGGCAGTGATAGTGCCCAACCATCCGTGGACAGGGAGGCAAGGCGACGGCCTGCGCCACATCCTCCTCCAAGCTGAGCCCCGACGAGTGAGCACCTCTGCCCGATGCCCGTGGCAGTACAGGGAGAAGGGAAAGCAACGGTGGTGAAAGGTCTCCCGATATGAAGTGCCCCACCAACGCTGAGGTCAATGCAGGCAGCACCATATCCGGGTATGCAACAAAAGTACTTCCTAGCAGCCAGCCCCCCCCTGCCATTCCCCCCGCCCATTTTGCATGTTTAATATAGGCCTTAATTTGGGGGAAGGGGCTTAATTTGATTTCATGCCTATGAAGCATGCTTGTTGTTCTCGGGAGGGTTAAGACTGGTCCTGGCTGGCATGGTCCAAAACGACTTGTTGGAGGACCTGTCTACCAAACGCCGCATCTGCTGAAGCGAAGTAATCCAGGCGATAGTGACGGATGAAAGGTGAAGGTGAAGTCCAGGTGGCAGCCCTGCAGATCTCTTCCACCGATGCCTGTGTAGCCCATGCCACCGTCGTAACCGCACTACGACTGGAACGGGCGGTGATGCCCCTGGGAACTGGTAGGGACCTGCTGGAATACGCTCAAGCTATGCATGCCTTGATCCATCTACTCACAGTAGATAGAGTAACTTTACCCCCCAACGAGGAAGTTTGGAATGAACAAAACAGAGACTCTGTCCTGCGGAATGCAGCAGTATGTTTAATGTATATCTTTAGAACCCTGTGCACATCCAGAGTGTGCCAAGTCTTTTCCAACTCGTGAACCGGATGAGGACAGAAGTCCAGAAGGACCAGTTCCTGAGCCCTGTGGAAGGAGGTGTTGACCTTCAGTATGAAGACCGGGTCCAACCTTAAAACCACCCGATGAGGATGGAAAAAGCAGGTCAGGACGAACCGAGAGAGCAACCAACTCTGAAACTCTCCTCACCAAAGTGACTGCCACTAGGAAAGCCACTTTTAGAGTGAGGAGATGAAGACTGGATTGACAAAGCGGCTCAAACAGAGGTTTCGTGAGAGACTGCAAAACCTTGGTCATATCCTAAGTGGAGTACCTATGTACCATAGGAGGGCAAAGGTTGGTCACTCCTCTGAGGAACCTACGAACTGTAGGATGCTGAGCCAAGGATTCCAACTTCCCACAAGTCAAGACTGACGAGATGGCTGAAACCTGCCTGCGGAGAGTGTTGGGGGAAAGACCCTTGTCCAGTCCTGCCTGTAAAAATTCCCAAACTGCAGCCACCGAAGCTTGTAAGGGAGAGATGTTGGACTTAGCACACCAAGCTGAAAAGGATTGCCAAATAGCTTCATAAATGCAAATTGTAGAAGGACGCCTGGAAGCCTGAATGGTTTGGATAACCTTGTTGGAGAGTTGGGCTCTTTTTAAGATGCCCCACTCAATCGCCAGACTGCCAGTTGTAGCCACTGGGGGTCCAGATGAGACAGGGACCCCTGGAGAAGAGAGACATCCTCCTCAGGAATCTGCCAAGGGGGGATCACTGAAAGGCCCATCAAATCAGCAAACCAATGCTGGCAAGGCCAAAAGGGAGCCACCAATATGATTTTGGCCCCCTCCAACAAGAGCTTTCGAATTACCACTGGGATCAGAGGCAAAGGTGGAAAGGCCTAGAGCAATCCAGAAGGCCAGCTGCAACATAAGGCATTAGTGCCTTCTGCTCCCTGGGAGAAATACCTAGTATAATACCTGGGCAGTTGGGCATTAAGGGATGGAGCAAATAAATCCACCACTGGCAATCCAAACCTCCGGGAGATCTGATGAAATAGAGAAGGATGCAGTTGCCATTTGGCATGGTCAATGGTAGTCCTGCTGAGCAAATCTGCCTGTATATTATCAGATCCAAAAATATGCTCGGCTCTAATCGACCGAAGGTTTCATTCCACCCACCTGACCAGGGACTCAGCCTCTGTCATAAGGGAAAGGGACCTGGTACCCGCTTGTCGATTAATATGGCCTTTGTTGGCCACATTGTCCATCATAACTAGGACGTTAGATCCCGTCACCTGACAGAGAAACTTCTTCAGGGTCAAACAAACAGCTCTAAGCTCTAACCAGTTGATGCTATGAGCCTGTTCCTCCTTCAGACCACAACCCTTGAGCCCAGAGGGAACCTAAATGGGCACCCCAACCAGACAAAGAAACATCAGTCGTAAGGACCTGGCAGGATTCAAGTTTGAAAGACTGACCTTTGGACATGGCCCCGGAGAGCCACCAGTGGAAAGAAAATAAAACTTGTTTAGACAACTTAACCTTCCTGGGGGAATGGCTGGCCCCCGCTTTCTGGAAATGAAGCAAGAACCACTGAAGGGATCTGGCATGAAGCCTGGCCCAGGGAACAATGCCAATACAGGAAATCATTTTACCCAAAAGCTGAGAAGGTCTAAAGGGACAAAACTCTTGCCCCGAATGCCCCTAATCATCCCCTGTAGGCTGACCAGTCTCTCATGAGAGAGAAACACTTGACACACTCTAGTGTCAATGATGGCCCCCAAATGAAGGAGGCAATTTGTAGGAGAGAAATGGCTTTTTTTCTTATTAATGGAAAACCCCAGATCCTGCAGAACTGAAATAGTAACTTGCAGATCCTGCTGAGCTCTCTAAAAGAAGACATGATTAATATGTCATCTAAATAACATTGTAAACGCACCGGGAAAGAATGAAGGTGTGCAGCTAGAGGCGCCAAAATTTTGGTAAAAACCCTGGGGGTGGAAGATAACTCAAAGGGAACAGCCCTGTATTGGAAATGATGCCCCTGGTAACAAAACCTAAGAAATCTCCTGTGGAAGGAACAAATAGGGACATGTAAATAGGCTTCCATCAAGTCTATTGATGTGTGGAAGTTCCCCCTGCCGAACGCTTTCCAAGATGGAAGAAAGAGTGTGCATTTTAAAACACCTCTAAACAACATATTTATTGAGTCATTTCAAATCGAGAATTGTCCTCCACCCCCTGAGGCCTTGTTGGTCAAGGGGAACCTCCTGAATGGCCTTGAGGTCCAGCAAATGCTGGATGGCTGACTCCATCAGACTCCGCCTCCCAGCATCTCTAGATACTGGGCAGGAGATAAAGAACCTCGGAGGAGTGGAGTAGAATTCCAGTGAAAGACCCAATCTTACAGTGGACAGAACCCAGGCGTCTGAAGTAATACCCTCCCATTGGTCAGCAAACCACGCTAAATGGCCACCAATGGGAATGGAGTGAGCACTAGCGCTGGCAACAGTATGGGTGACTTCCTCCTCCTTGAAAGGGCCGTTTAGAAGAAAACTGCTGCCTGCCCTTGCCTGAGTGATCAGGAGGAGGTTCTTGATGTTGATAAACAAGTTTCGACGGCCGGTGAAAACTGGAAGTTGACTCTCCTCTGAACTGAGGGCATTTGAAATAAGGAGCGGCCCGATGTTCCACCCTCTTTAGGAGCAAAGAAAGAATCTTTCTTTTGTCCTTGGTCCCAATCAAAAGGGGCTCAAGGACCTCACCAAAGAGCTTCTCCCCTTGGACCGGAGCAGACGCCAGCTTTCATTTACGTCTGCTATCAGCTTGCCAGTTGCATAGCCAGCACATGCGCCTGGCTGCCACTGAGGAAGCAATGGCTTTCATGGCAAACCTGGTGCTATGCAGGGTAGCATCTGCTGTAAATTCTGTAGCTGCCATGATGTCCTGGTGGGCACAGACTTTTGATGAGGGAATTCTATCCTGCAGCTGTTTCAGCCACTTGAGAGAGGTTCTCGTAAAGAAAGAAGCCACTGTAGAAGCCTTGACCACCCAGGCAGCGGCCAAATGGGATTGCTGTAGCGACTGTTCCACCTGCTTTTCTTCTGCCTTGAGGACTTCCTCTGGGTCTGAAGGGGCAGATGAGGAGGAGGCCAAAGCAGCAACCGGAGCATCAACTCTAGGGACCTGAAGGGTCTTGGTAAGTTCAGGCCCCATGTTGAAGAACCTGCGATCAGAGGCCAGAGGATTGGGCCCTGTGACAGGGGCTTCAAGCTGTTTCTTGATTACCTTCAGGAACAGCTTTGGTGATGGAACCACTTCCTTCTTGACTTCGGGCTCGTCAAACAGAACATCTGACTCCTCGGGAGGAAGTGTGGATGCTGCTTCATCATCTGCGTTTTTCAAATTTGTGGTGTTTCTAGCCTTGAACAACAAGGGACTAAATAAAGAGTGTTTAAAACAACCCATAAACACCGGAACCTCCTGTGAAGGGCCTTCATCTGCTGACATATCTGATTCAGGCTAATCTGGTTCACCCACCAACGATGGAGCCACTGAGGCAGCAGGAGCAAAGTCTTCAGCCAACCCAGAAACTGGATCCTGGATAAAGGAGCCTCGTTCTGTCAAGAGAGCTTCACGAACCCAGGACCTTCTTTCTGATAAATCAAAAGCTGCAGATGAATGACAGGTAGCTCTCTGCAAGCCTTCTGACATGCCCTTCCTGATCACCTTGTCTATCAGGATCTGTAAATTAATAGGGACATCCGAATCAGAAGGCTCAGTAGGTCTGGCTGCAGGGGCAGTAGAAGGAAAGGAGGGTTCCATCTCCTGTTTACTACGCTCACGCTCCTGCCAAGGTGCTGCTTCTCCATGAAGATCCTCAGCTTGACTGTAGCCTTCAGAAGGAATGGGAGAAGCGCCTGTTCTGGAGACATCAGGGGACCAAGTTTGGACACCAGGTCTGGAAGAAGGTCCAGGCTCCCACAAATCCACTTCACTGACGAGTGATGCTGGAGACTGGGGGTGTGCAGAGATTGAGCGAGAAGAGGTCTGATGCACCTTGGCTATTTGCTTCTCGATGGCCTGATGGTGCCTGGAAGCATCCTTCTTCTCCACCCTTGAGGCCTTTTTCACAGTCTGCTTCCCTTTGGCAGAAGCGGCAGGAGCCACCTTTTGAGGCTTGGCTGCTTTAGAAGCTCTGGTTTCCCTTGGGGCTTCAGCCATCTTGGAGCAGCAAGGCCAAATGTGGACTGGAAGTCCTGTGTCAGGAGGAGATCACACGAAGGGATTTAAGAAATCATCTTCAGGGAAATCTTCTCTATCC
>NW_028262864.1:1178708-1181208 GCF_049901715.1 Pseudonaja textilis | reverse complement strand
TGTTTGGTTAACCAGTTTGGTTATTTTGGTTTGGTTATTTATAAGAAGGAACAAACAGTTAGATATGGGGAAATATTGGATGAAAAGGGTGAACTTAAATCGATACAAAATCTAGAGGAACAAGGTATAAAGATGAATTGGTTTTCATATGCGCAAATACACTCAAGATATGATGAAGATTCTAAAACAGAGGGATTTTATGACAAACAGACTGATCTAGATAAGATTTTGACAGGTACTGATGAAAAGGTGATTAAAAAATTATATGGTTATTTACTGGGAATTAAGCTAGAGGAAGAACAAGTTAAAGAAACTATGATTGTTTGGGGAAAGAATTTTGGATATGGGATTGATTTAGAGAAATGGCAAAAACTATGGTCGCAAAATTATAAAATGACAATATCAACAGCTTATAAAGAAAATCTGTATAAGATGTTTTACAGGTGGTTCTTTCCCCTGACAAGGATAGCAAGAATGTTCAAGAATAAATCTGAAAAATGCTGGAAATGTCATCAGATACCTGGCTCATATTACCATATGTGGTGGACCTGTGAGGATGCTAGAAAATATTGGACTAAAATCCGCATATGGTTGGAAAAAATGACAAAGAAACACATAGATTTGAAACTGGAGGTTTTTTTTATTGGGAATCTTACCAGATACATACAGTAAAGACTTGAAATATCTGATTGTAAATGTATTAACAGCGGCTAGGATTGTATTTGCTAAAAATTGGAAATATGAGAAAATACCATTGCAGGAAGAAATTATTAAGAAAATATTGGAATGTGCTGAGATGAGTAGATTGACATTTGAAATTAGAGAGCAAGAGGATAAACAATTCTATAAAATTTGGGACCTTTTCTATCAATGGTTGGATGATAAAATATAATAATAGAATATTAATTAATAATAGAATATTTAGAATGTTAGATAACAAGGAATATCTTTTCTTTTTCTTTTGTTATTTGACATCATATCTATAAAATGTTTTTAGGATAGATTTGGTATGATTATATGATTTGTTATAGAATAAACTACCTAAATTATAGTTATCTCATAAAGTATGAATGAATAAAATTATAGTCAAATGATTTTCTAATAGCGATAACAGGATATATAAGTTTGGATTGATAATATGAGTTATTATGTAATGTAACTGTAATTGAGACTACGAAATGAATGCACAAAACTGATGAACCAACTGACACTCTGTTTGTATATATGTATGGAAGAGAGCTGATGTTTTTATGTTTTGTTTGTTTTTAAAAATCAGTAAAATTGTTTTCAAAAAAACATGATAGATATTGATAGATATAAAGATAGATATAGAGATAGATAGATAGATGGATAGAAAGATAGAGATATAGCTATATAGCTATATAGCTGTAGATATAGATAGATGTATGATAGATAGATAGATAGATAGATAGATACATACATACATACATACATAGACAGACAGATAGATATAAGATAGATATAGATAGATAGATATAGATAGATAGATATCAGAGATATAGGGATAGATAGGTAGACAGATAGGTTGGTAGATACATAGATAGGTAAATAGGAAGATAGGTAGATATAGATAGATATAGAGATAGGTAGAGATAGATAGAGATAGATATAGACAGTCAGTCAGACAGACAGACAGATAGATATAGATAGATATATAGATATAGATAGTAAGATAGATATAGATAGAAAGATAGATAGATAGTAGGATAGATAGATAGACAGACAGACAGACAGACAGACAGATAGATACTGATAGATAGATTTATGGTATTCAGCTTTGTTCGCGTATTTTCCCACGTCATTGTAGTTGTGCTTTTAAAGTTGTAGCAACATTTCGGCAGAATCTCATCTGCCATCATCAGGCTTCTGT
Source organism: Pseudonaja textilis (assembly GCF_049901715.1). Classification (NCBI taxonomy): domain Eukaryota; kingdom Metazoa; phylum Chordata; class Lepidosauria; order Squamata; family Elapidae; genus Pseudonaja; species Pseudonaja textilis. The sequence goes on along the minus strand of NW_028262864.1, from coordinate 1,179,317 downwards.
ATTGTGTTCGTCTGTATCTATCTAAATCTATATCTGTATCTATCTAAATCTATATCTATATAGATACATATATATTTAGATTTAGATAGATACAGATATAGATATAGATATAGATAGATATATGGATATATATATAAATTCAGATGATAGATATAGATATAAGATAGATATGGAGATAGATATGGAGATAGATATACAGATAGATAGATAGATAGATAGATAGATAGATAGATAGATAGATAGATAGATAGAGATATAGATATAGATATAGATTTAGAAAGATATAGATGTATATCGATATATAGATATGTTGTGGCTCCGATTCCCGAGCCTGTGCTGTTAGAGGAAGAGGACTTGGAAGATGAGGAGGAGGAACTGGGAATGCCTTCCTCCCCAGGACCTTCCTCTCTGGCAATGCCTTCCTCCCTGATAATGCCTCAGGTTTCATCAGACAACCGAGAGGAACAGCCTGAGAATAATCAGGAGGAAGGCATATTGGAGCAGCCCCTGACAGGGAGTAAAGAGGAAGAGTGTTGGCTTGATCCTAAGCAGCGTCGTAGGAAGAAACGTGAGCAGCAACGTAGGAGGCGTGGGAGGGTCAGAGAGTGA
>NW_028262864.1:1106586-1178608 GCF_049901715.1 Pseudonaja textilis | reverse complement strand
GAATCTGATTTAAAAGATATATGTTTTATGTAGTTGTTAGGAGATTATTGTTATTAATTCTTAAGGTGATAATTAAAAAATTAAATGATTATTGGGATTTAAAGAGGAACTAACCAAATGATATATAAGGTATAGGGGTGGTGTTAGGGATACACCCTAGCAAGATCTGCAGGGCAGTCAGGCAGGCAGGCAAAATATGTGAGATAAACGTCTTTGTAGCTTACACTCAGTAAAACAGAGGCACAGTGCTAATTAAATAGTTTTATTCCAGCAAGAGTTAAAGCATAGTCAAAACAGTCCATATATCATTCACTTAGTTCAGTCCGTCCAGGGATTATTCAGTTGCAAATTCCAGTGTCGAAAAAGAGAGGTCAGTACACTTACAAATATCAGTCCGGTGATATATCTCCTCGCAGTAGAGAGATATGAAGAACTCAAAAACTCCTCTCTTCCTTCAGCAACTCTTCAGTAGGGGAAGGACGCAGCTAACAAACCATCAACGTAATCCAATCCAGTAATTGTCAGTAATTGCCAGCAAACCGTCAGGGAATTGTCAGCAATCAATCAGGTTGTCTTGCTCCCTCTTATGGTGGTTTCACACCACACCCAAAATTACATGCTTTGCATTTAAAGTGACACACACTTAAACTAACAATCATAGCTTATATATATTATTTTACCCAAACTACGTTAGGTGACCTATGTTATACCTAACAGGTGGCACACTCTAATTGGTAATTATGGGGGAAACTTTTTTGAAATGTTTGAATTGAGATGGAATTTTTGAAATGATGAAATAAGAATATGCGATGAAATTGCAAACCTGACAGATAAAAGTATAAAACACAATGAATATGAAGATATGAGAATGATTTAAATTAAAAGGAATAGGTTAAGAAATGAATTGAAAATATATAAAATAAGTTTGAGGAAAGTATTTGAGAAAATTAATAGAAAATATGTAAAGTAATGATAAGATATGAAACTAAATGTGAAAGATGAATATGTAATCAAGGTCATGTTTGTATGGAAATGTGAAAACCTGGAATCATGTTGTTCACTAAAAAAAGATGTTATTGAAATGTGGAAAAATAAAACTTTTAATAAAAAATAATTAAAAAAAGATCCTGCCCACTCCAGAGTTGACGGGTAAAAATTAAGCTAGGTTGGGAATGGGGGAGGTAGAGCTGCCTTACTACTTGCCTTTGGACAGTTGTAGCCAGGCCTGGCACATCCCAACACCTGCCTTGCCGGCCCATTTCTTCTGCAGCCAGAAAGGCTGGCAGGGCTTTCCTGTAGGCCTCTGGAGCCGATAACAAAGCTCCGGATCGATCCCGAGCTCTGTTATTGGCTGCAGAGGCCTTCAGGAAAGCCTTGCCGGCCGCAGAAGTAGTTCCTGAAGGCCTCTGACAGCGAAAAGGAGGCCAGGGGATGACACACGCAAGTGAGATTAGTCAGTGGATGACATCCCCCCAAAATAAGACCTGGTGCCTTTTTTGATGGCAAAAAAAATATAAGACAGGGTCTTATTTTGGGGGAAATACGGTAGCAGTTCAACAGGCTTTTAGATGGCATACAAGGCTGGAGTAAAGAGATGTACATTTTCCATCTACAGGTAGAAGAAATCTAGATAACTTTGTCACCGGCAGATGGAAAATGTGGCTAAATAAAGATTATTTTGCAAAATCCCTATGGGATAAGACTCAGGTCATTTAGCCTTTGATGCTTTCCAATTTTAGAAGCTGAGCAGGATTTTCAAACCCCAGGAAAGACCAGGGATATGAAAGTAATGTGGACAAAAATTATAAGAGATATTGAGAGCCAATTTGGCCTAGAAACCAGGAGACGGTGAGTTCTAGTCCCACCTTAGGCATGAAAGCCGACTGGGTGACTTTGTGCCAATCACCAGGAGACGGGGAGTTCTAGTTCCCCTTTTGGCATGAAAGCCAGCTGGGTGATGTGGGGCCTCTTACAGCAAAACCTACCTCACAGGGTTGTTGTTATTGTGGGGAAAACAGGAGGAGGAAAGAACATTATATACATTCACTGCCTTGAGTTACTTCCAAAGAAATAAAAATGGGACTTCAAAGAATTTAATTTTAAAAAAGTGAGGAATTCTTTACATTTTGTTCCTTTGCTGACTAACTGAAATAATATTTTTTTTAAAAAAAAACACAGGGAGCACGGAGGGGAAAAAAAATAAATCAATTGCAAAACAAGAAGAATCCAAAAGACAAGACAGCTGAATTCATTTCGCAAGGAAGAAACGATGCAGCCAAAAAATGTATATATTTTTTATTTTATTTTATTTTAAAAAGGAGCCTCTGGCATGGCTCAGTTCTAACGCCCCTTTGGCCAGAAAGCAAGGAAGGGCTTCACTTCTCAATACAGAACCTTTAAAAAGGATTTTTTCTCTATAATATAATATACTATATAAGAGATTATACATACATCTCTCTCTCTCCCCCCCGCATCTATCTATATATCCCATGTTACTAACTCAACACCTATGGCAAGAAAGGACGTAAAATGGTGCAAAGCTCCCTTAACAAGCTCAACTGTGGTCGTTAAGTAGAGGACAACCTCTGTAGGGTCTCTCCTGCTTGAGCAGAGGTACCTCCAGAGGTACCTCAGCACCTCCAGACGTGGCCCATCCATTCATCCTCCTCAGGGCCTCCTGCGCCTCCAAATTAAACCCCGAAATAAGATCTGACCTTTTAATCTAAAAGTCTTGTCTGTGGGCATGTAAAGACAAACACTGACCAGGTCTCCAGCTGCAACGCAGGAGATAAAAATGTCATTTTTTTCTCCCTCCTTTATCTAACCTGGTAAGGCGATTGCGTTGCGTAGACACACATGCTTTAGGCTGCCCTTCAAAGCAACCAGTTTGTCTCTGGAATACAAAGACAAGCAGAGCCACAACTTTTTAACAAAAGCCCTTTTTAAAAAGTTTCATTTACTGAAACCTCCTTTATCAACCCGAACAGTGGAAGGGGGTATCCTAATAATTCTCCTATTCTTTCTTTCCTGTCATTGAAGCCACTGACAATCATCGCAGTCTTTGCATTTGGGTCCCGACATCACACACATACACACACATACACCTGGACATGTGTGGGTCGTTCTCTAGCTTCCATTTCATCCACACAATGGAGAACTTCCTGTCCATTCATTCATTTGTCCGTCCATCCATCCATCCATCCATCCATTCGGAAGGCCAGCAATGTCGATCAATGGGGAAGACTACAAAAAACAACAATTAGAGTGAAAAACCACGCAAGAGGGGGCTACTGGCATGACCCTTTCACGTTGCTGCCCATCCCCAAAATAATCACAATTCCACAGCACGGGTGGACAGAGGCAGGGGTGGAATTCTACCGGTTCTGACTGGTTCTATACAGCCCCTTGTTAACTTTCTAAGCAGTTAGCAGAACCGGTAGTTAGAAGCAATCTCCTTTCGTTTTTTTTCCACCCTTATTGCATTCTTGCCAGTACGCCTAGACTTCCTGTTTCTGGAGCTTCTGGGGCTTGACTTTCTTAAAGGGGAAGGGTTGTTTTAAGATTTTTACACTGCTGTTGGGAGGAAATACTTCCCTGGACAATCAGTACTTTGAAGAAATAATTGAACAATGAAGCAGAGCTGTCAGAAAGAAGCTTTTAATGACCGGGAACCAAGATGAGTGCCATTCAGCAAGGCTTCTTGGCTAGCTAGAAAGATTGACATTCAAATGTGAGTTTACATACCCTTTCTGAGTTTTGGTCTTAAACTGGTTTTTGGTGAAGGTTAATTCTGTGCTTGGTGACGTTTAATCCTATGTTTATTGATGGGATAATTTTCCCTATTCAGCTTCAACAAGCAACAGCTACTGTTGTGATTTAATTATTTGTATTGTGTTTGAATTTTTTCCTGCCTCATGTTTTTTTTTGGGGGGGTGGGGGGCTTCCTTCACTGCTTTAGTGGTATCTGGCACTGTCCTTTGGGGGTGTACTTCCAAGAGGCAGGATGCAAGCTTGGTACTGATTTTTTTTACTGCCTTTTGGGGGGGGGATGTGATCTTTCCTTAAATCTGGATGATTTCCTTAGGATATCTTGTGAGGTGAGTGAGACCAGCTGTTGTCTTTAAGTGGTGCACATGGATCTAAGGATTGCTTTCCTTGGTGTGCTCTTTCTGGAGTGCTTAAATGACATCTCTGCTAAAGGGTTTCACTTTATGAGCCAGAGTTGGCTACTGATAGTTATCACTGCATTTTAACTATTTTAATTCCTCAAGGTGCTCTGACACCCTGCCTGATTTGTAACTCTGGCTTGCAGGTATTTTTAATCCGATGATTGGTATTTAGGGCAGCTTTTTGCAAGCAAAGAAGCTTTTTGTATTTTTGTACACTTATGACCATTGCAGCATTCCCACTGTCATGAGGGTCCAGGCGAGAAGCGCCCCTTGACATGAGTGATGTTGAGTTGGCCATGCCCACCCAGTCACATGACCACCAAGCCACACCCACCAACTAAGCCACACCAACAGAAACAGTTGTTAAAAAAATTGAATCCCACCCCTGGACAGAGGGCTAATGGTTGTCTTTCTTTTAGCCTGGCTATGACAAGCAAAATTCGGAGCTATTAGGTTCACACCAATAAAAGATAAAATAGATAGAAAAATAGAAAAAAAATTGAGTACATGGATGGAAATATATTTCAACCTGGATGATCCGAGCTGGCATCTCAGAGAAACCAAAGGTAAGAAAAGCTGGCTCAGTCAACAACACTGGTTCCCAGATGTCACAGAACGCTTCAACAAAGGGAATTTATGACAGCCAACCAGCTATATGAGGTGTTCACGGGGCAGTGAGAGCAAAACTCCACCTGTTGTTGTTGTTGGGTTTTTTGTGGGGGCGGGGTTGACAATTATCCTTTTATTCCACCATATGGCCTACACAACAGCCGTTTTTTTGTCAACTTGGACAGCTGGAAAGATGGGTGGACTTCAACTCCCAGAATTCCTCAGCCAGGATTGGGATCGTAATGTGAAAAATGGCTGTAAGTCACTTTGGATAGCTGGCCAGGGAATTCTGGGAATTGAAGTCCACCCATCTTCAAGCTTGGCAAACACTACTCTATGAACATCACTGGAAGCTTTCAAGAAGAGACTGGACTGCCATCTGTCAAAAATGGTGTATGGTCTGCTTGGGAGGGGGTGTTGGACTAGATGACCTACAAGGTCCCTTCCAACTCTGTTAATCTGTATCTGTAACTTAATTTAATTATGAAAGAGGGCCAACAGGCAGTCCTCATATTTCAGATGGAAACTACCCTTGTTAAAGAGAGAAAATTAAGCATCATGATTACTGCATGTGCTTATAGCCATTGATCTTATTGCCAGATGGAATTAACTGCTTAGTTGTGCTGAAAAATACAACCAGCAAACATGCCAGTAAGGAAATGTCTAAAAAATATAAACTGGCAAAACTGCAAAAGAAAATATTGAGCCTACTATGTATTTTTTTCTCCAAGCTGTGAGCATTACTCTTGCAAAAGATGACAGCAAACAGCTTATTTATTTATTATTTATTGATTATAATTTCATTTCATTTAATTATTAAATTTATATCCTGCCCATCTCACCAATATTCTCTTCTGTTTTGTTATATTCTTTATTCTATTCTATTGTGTTCTATTTTTTATTCTTAAATTCTATTTTATTTTATTCCTATATTCTATTCTATTCCTAGAAGTAGAATATGTGTATACAGTTTTTTAATGAAAATTATCAGTAGTTTTGATCAGTGACGTCATCAAAGTAAACAAAGCCAGGTGCTGATTACGTCACCAGAACATGGCCATAAATGGAAGTGACGTGCACAGCCCTCCTCCCCGGATGTGATGTGCATAATCTACCCCCACATGGTGCAGGACTCATAAGGTCATAACCCTAGCCGGATATGATGTATTCGTCTAAGCCCATCAAAATAGGCATGGTTAACCCTAACAGATAAGGCATGCTGCAAGGTCATAGCCCTATTTTCAGGGGATCTTGCTGAACCTAATCCCATCAAGAAACATGCGGCAGCCAAGCTTCTGGGGTACTTGATTACATTAACCCTAGACTAATTCTATGGACATTCAAAACCAAAAGAAACACAGAGATCTGTCTTTTGGGGAAACAAAATCCTGCTTGGGGGGGAACTGTAATAATTAAAAAAGGCTTTTTATTTCTAATCATTCTAGCCTAATGATGCTTTTAATTTTTGTGGAGTTTTAAAAATCAATACCTCAAAAGCTGGGGAAAAAAGGAGCACCTACAAGGCAGCCAGGGTCTGCATTTAAGCCCCCCCTCGAATGTAGGGGGAAAAGCCCACGGATCTTTTAAAACCCACAGCTGGTTTTTACCTTTGTAAAAATCTAAAGACATATATTTTGGCAATTGCAACCCGCCCTCAAATCCACATATACATGTAAGCGTTCGAAGCACAGGCTTAATAAATTTTATTTCTACCCCTACAGCAAAAGACAAGGAATATTAACAGGGGTTTTTTAAAAAAATGCCTACAAGAGACAGGCAGGCAGGAATGCGGCGCCGGGTATGCGTGTTTGAATCTGCTAGTAGAAAAGGGGTTAGGACTTCTTCGGGGCATGACCGGGCATGACATACCCTCCCGTGATTCAGTGCCTGTGCAAGGCATCTGCTAGTAGAAAGGAGGGGTTAGGGTTAGTGTTCTGTATTAACATTCTTGAAGACTCGCATTCTGATTGGTCCACCCAGACCGCAATCCGATTGGTCCGCGGAACGCCTGTGATTGGAGCGCTAAGAATCTACCGCGATTGGCTGAGCCGATCGCGGGAGATTCAAAGCGCTGCCATTAACCGCCGAGCCGCCGGCCGGCTGTATAAAGCCAAGCGGCTCGCACACTTTAAACTGTCCTTGTTCAGAGCTGCAATAAAGAGCTGATTGTTCACTTTCGCGTCTCGCCTCTTATGTGACCCGGTCCACCGATCTAACACTGGCGACGAAGGTGGGATCGTGAGGCGAGGACCAACTAGCACGTGGCAAACGGTGATCGGCGCCCTGCACAATGGCCAGCACCCTGCTGCCCGCTCCATTCGACCCAGCAACCGAAGACTGGGAGTCATACATCGACCGCTTCCAGATGTTTCTGGAATGCAGCAACCTCAAAGACGCCAACGGCCAGAGGAAATGGGCAGTATTCCTCACACACTGCGGGGCCGCAGTGTTCAAAATGGCCAAGGCGCTGGCAAAGCCCGCCGACGTCAAGGAGATGGACTGGGCTGACCTCGAGCCCATCTTGCGACGCCATTACGCCCCTACCGTGCCCATCCTCATTCGTAGGCACGACTTCTACCGCCGAGATCAGCGCGAAGGCGAGACCATCGGCGACTTCGTGGCCCAGCTACGGAACCTGGGAGGCCCCTGCAAATTCCCCGACCTGGACCAGGCACTTCGGGACCGAGTCGTCCTTGGACTCCGAGACCCCGTGCTGCAGAGCCGGCTGATGGCCAAAGGCAACATCTCCCTCGCCGACACCCTCGCCGAGGCCACCGCCGCCGAGGCCACACGCCAGTCAGCAGCCCGGATGAGGCAAGCCAACACGACTGAACGGCCACTGACCAACGGCGACCCCACCACCGCGAAGCCCGGGGAATCCAGCCGTCGAGAAACAACCACGCATCATGGCGACCTCGAGCCCCAATCCGACACCGAGGGCGGCGGCGGCGAGAAATCCATCGGCTACAGACCGGCGCGACCGCCGGGACCGCAGGGGCGTAAGTCGGGTTTCCACTGCACCGGCTGTGGCGGCGATCACCCCCGCTCCGAATGCCGTTTTCTCGACGCCATCTGCAGGCATTGTGAGAAGCGGGGCACATCGCCAAGGTGTGCCGCAACAAAAAAGCTACAGCCCGCAGCGGCGAGGAAACAGCCCACAGCGACAGGCGGCCCCCAGGCACCGAGACCGACCGACTGAGAGCCGGTGGAGCCGCGACAGCCGCAGCAGGCGACTCAGCGAGGCACAGCGGCGCGAGGAGACCCACCAGACGGTCGTCATTGGCCATTCATCAACCATGGACGCCCGGAAGGTACACGTGGCACTGTGCATGAGGACCAGCCCTGCGAGATGGAAGTGGACTCCGGGTCCTACCTCTCAATGGTCTCTTGGCACACAATCAACGCCTGGTCCCGACCATCCGCCGCCCGAACTAGACGCGACCAGAAGCTAATCCTGAAAGACTACCAGGAAACCGCATCCCTGTGGTCGGCATTGGGCACTTTAAGGTCACATTCAAGAGCCACACCGACATCTTGCCACTCACAATCGTGGACCGGGACCACCCCAGCTTGCTCGGCCTGCAATGGTTCGCCCGCTGGGCATCGAGGTGACGGGCATCCATCATACAGACGAAGCTGACTGGGAAGCGACTCTTGTAAGGGAATTCCAGGAGGTCTTCGACAACTCGCTAGGCAAGTACCGAGGGCCCCTATATCCTTCAACCTTAACCCTAACGTCGCACCAATCCGCCTCAAACCCGGCGAGTGCCTTTTGCATAAGCCGAAAATCGACGAGCAACTAGACAAGCTCGTCGCACAAGAAGTACTAGAGCCCATCGACCATGCCCATTGGGAACGCCCATAGTTACCCCCATCAAACCCGATGGCTCCATCAGAATTTGCGGGGACTACAAGGCCACCCTCAATCACGTGCTACAGCAAAGCGCCTACCCCGTCCCAGTAGTACAGCACCTTCTGCACTCACTGGGGAGGCCGGGTCTTCGCAAAACTCGACTTGGCACAAGCGTATCAGCAATTGCCGGTCGATGCGGAGACAGCCAAGCGCAAACGATTGTTACACACCGGGGGCCTTTCGGTGCAACCGACTCAATTTGGAGTCAGCGTCGCTCCAGGAGTTTTCCAAGCCTCATGGAAAGACTCCTCCAGGGAATAAAGGGTGGTTCCCTACTTCGATGACGTGCTGATCGCAGCCGCCAACAGAGAACAATTGGAGACCCGTTTAAGGGCGGTGCTTAACAAATTCAAAGATGCCGGCCTTAAAGTCAAAGAGACAAATGCCAACTCCACAGAGGGTCGAGTTCCTGGGGTACCTCCTGGACCGGCACGGAGATACACCCAACTGGGAAGAAACTCAGAGCCATCAAGGAAGCCCCCACACCAACAAACAAGGCGGAACTACAGGCATTTTGGGACTGCTTAATTTTACGATGTTTTCCTACCCCAAAAGGCGACCGTGGCGGAACCCCTACACCGGCTACTCGATAAAACGGCCACCTGGACCTGGGGGAAGCGGGAGGAGACTGCGTTCCAACGAACAAAAAACCTGCTAACATTGGACGCAGTCCTGATCCAGTATAGCGAGACCCTCCCGCTCACGGTAACGTGCGACGCATCACCGTTCGGCATCGGAGCAGTCCTCAGCCACACCCTACCCGGCGGGAAGGAAGCACCCATCGCCTTCTTCTCCCGAACGCTGGCCAAACCGGAAAGAAATTACAGTCAACTGGACAAAGAAGCCCTCGCCATCGTCGCCGGAGTGAAAAGGTTCCACGAATACCTTTATGGTAGGGACTTTTCTATCATTACGGACCACAAGCCCCTGCTGGGATACTCGCAGGAACAAGGCCACCCGAACATCCTGTCACCCGGATGACGGTGGTCCGAGTTCCTTGCCGCATACTCATACGAACTATCACACCGGCCCGGTAAGAACATTCCATACGCTGACGCGCACTAAGCGGTCACCACTACCCGACCTAGACAGCGACCCAGCGCCCACAACGACGACCCTGCAAATCGAGACCCTACCCAGCCCACTCTTAACCGCGCCAGACATTGCCCGTGAAACAAATAAAGACAAACGGCTGGCGCGGGTATTGAGCTGGGTAGAGCGAGAACCAGAAAGTGACGGCGGCGAACAGTTCAGAGCCTTCCGAAACCGCCAAACTGAGCTGTTCTCGCAAAGGGGTGCATACTCTGGGGCGACCGGGTAGTCATACCGGAAGCACTACAAGACAGAGTGTTGGCAATGCTGCACGAGGACACCCGGGTCGTCAAGATGAAAGCCCTGGCCAGAAGCTACGCTTGGTGGCCAGGGATGGACAAACAAATCAAGACATGGGTCGCCGGTTGCAGCAGGTGCCAAGAGTCGAGCCACCCCCGCCGCGCCCGGTCCTGGAATGGGAGACCCCGAGAGGACCATGGTCGCGAATACACATAGACTTCGCCGGGCCAACCAAGGGCATACATTCCTCATCACCGTAGATGCCTACTCCAACTGGCTGGAGGTAAGCACTATGAGGGCAACAACAACAGAAGCGGTCATCGACAAGCTCAACGGACTCTTTGCAACACACGGGTTACCGGATGTCATAGTGTCGGACAATGGGCCACAGTTCATGGCACTGGCATTTGAAAAATACCTAGCGAGCAGGGCATCAGACACGCCTTAACCTCGACGGCTCACCCGCGGCGAACGGTAGGGGCGGAACGGATGGTCCAATACACAAAAAAAGCCATCCAAAAAATCAAAACTGGCGACATCCAGGAAAAAATAAACAAACTACTCTTCATACAGCACATCACTCCGAACACGACCATGAACAAGAGCCCAGCGGAGTTATTAATGGGAAGGAAACTGAGGTCTCCACTGGACCGCCTACACCCCACTTACAACCCAGAGAAACCCCCGGACTCCTCCAGCCGGTACCGGGCATTCAACATCGGGGACACGGTCTACACAAAGAACTTCACGGGAGACCCCCTCTGGGTTCCCGCACAAATAACACAAGTAACCGGGCCCCGATCATACAGACTCCAAACGACAGACGGGAAGAGCTGGAAACGGCACATCGACCAACTACGGTCCAGACTAGCCGCCAACACCCCCGATGCCTCTGCAACGGCAACCAAGGAAAGCAGAGAGGGAGGGGAAGCCTCAACATCCAAGCCGGTAAACGACGGCAGGCCGGAATCATCAACGGCACACACCCCAACATAAGCCGAACACCCCCACCAGAAGACAGAAACGCTCAAATAAACCAGCCATACTCACCAGCAGACCGCGAACTGTTGCAGACGGGATCTTCACCTGGAAGGTACAGCCAAGCCAGCTCAACCAGCCCGGAAAGACCGAGCGAGAGCAACGGGAACCGCAACTCGACCAACCCAGGTAGTCCGGGCGGGAGCTGCGGCGACAGGCCCGGCTCACCCTTCCAGGCGGTTCCATCAGCGAAGTGGAGAGCGACGTGGAGCCCGTCCGAACCGGCCGACGACCACACACTGACTGAGCCACGCAGGTCAGCCAGACAGGTTCGAAGCCCCACCTACCTGCGCGACTATGTCACGACACTGCGTCGGATGAAACCATGAGGGGAGGGGTGTTCTGTATTAACATTCTTGAAGACTCGCATTCTGATTGGTCCACCCAGACCACAATCCGATTGGTCCGCGGAACGCCTGTGATTGGAGCGCTAAGAATCTACCGCGATTGGCCGAGCCGATCGCGGGAGATTCAAAGCGCTGCCATTGGCCCGCCGAGCCGCCGGCCGGCTGTATAAAGCCAAGCGGCTCGCACACTTTAAACTGTCCTTGTTCAGAGCTGCAATAAAGAGCTGATTGTTCACTTTCGCGTCTCGCCTCTTATGTGACCCGGTCCACCGATCTAACAGTTAGGTCTAGGGTTAGGGACATGCCCGGGCATGACATACCCCCCAGTGATTCTGGGCATGTGTGAGACTCCAGGACAGGTCATGTACAAGGGGCAGCGGAATTTGCGCAGCCAGCCCTGAACAGCTAGCAATTTAATTCCGGCAGTCTTGAAGATGGCTAGCTCTGATTCCAAAGATGTTTTTAAAACCACAGCAAAAGCCATTGTATCCTCTGATAGGGATTTTTTGGATGTAAATTTGATCCCCCAACCCCCCAAAGCGTAGACGTAGAATAAGAAAAAGACCTGAGCTATACGGCTTCGTTGAAGAGAATGAAATTATAAAGCCATGTCATTGCTGATTCTGCAAAACATCAAATGGTAAGTAAATATTTTTTTTAAAAAAAGCAGTGTATTGTTTAGTTGAAACAGCCGTTTTAATTCTACCTTATTTCCTGTTTAGAAACGACAGGGTCTCAAAAGATCAGCATGCCTCAGATTCTGAAAGCGTGTATCATTAAAATATTACACCATTGTTTAATTGGGTATCTACAATCAGATGAAGAACACGGGGATGGTACCTGTTCTGTACAGACATTTGAATACTTGAAATCCGGCAGCCCGGATTGGCTAAAGCGCACGGCCACGGATTGGCTGAGTGCGGCGGCACTGATTGGTCGTTCGGAATTGACCGCGATTGGCTGAGCCGATCGCGGGCGATTCAAAACGACCCGATTAACGCCGCAGCACTCAGCAGAAAGTGCTTTTAAGCCACGCTTCTTCCCCACTCCCGCCACTTGTGTCTTACCCTAATAAATGAGCTGAACCAAGTCACCGACTCGCGTCCTTTGTTCGTATGAGATATACGACACTGGCGACGAAGGTGGGATTTTAAAACAAGTCCCACACCGCACGTGGCCCACGGAACCGCAACCGGCAGCATGGCCAGCGGCAACGTGCCACCCGCTCCCTTCAACCAAGCTACGGAGGATTGGGAATCGTACATAGACCGATTCCTCATGTTCCTGGAGAGTAGCAACCTCAAGGACGCGAACGGGCAGAGGAAAAGGGCTGTTTTCCTCACACACTGCGGGCCCGCAGTGTTTAAAATGGCAAAAGCTCTCGCCAAGCCGCTCGACGTAAAGGCCATGGACTGGGCTGATCTCGGAACCGCTGCTGAGGAGCCACTACGCACCCGCCGTGCCCACCCTCATCCGCCCGGCACGAATTCTACCGCCGCGATCAGAAGCAAGGGGAGGCGTCAGCAACTTTGTGGCCGACCTAAGAGACCTCGGGGGCCTGTGCGGGTTCACCGATCTCGATGAAGCCCTGCGGGACCGCGTCGTCCTCGGCCTCCGGGACCCGTCCTGCAGAGCCGGATCATGGCAAGCGACATTTCCCGCCGGCGGCGCCCTTGCCGAAGCCACCGCAGCAGAAGCGACCGGAAATCAGCGGCCCAATTGCGGCAAGCCGGCACCGCGGAGCGACCCGCCATGACCGGGCGACCGCGACCCCGAGAACCAGTCCGGATTCGACCATCGAGCAGCCGCCTCCACATCACGGCGATCTCGAATCCCCCTCCGACTCAGAAGATGACGAGGAGGACATCCACCGGCTGCAGACGGGACGCCGATCGGCGCGAGCAACGGAACCGAAAATCAAAGTTCCAGTGCGCCGGCTGCGGCGGCGAACACCGCGGTCGGAATGCCGGTTCTTTGATGCAATATGCGGCATTGCAACAAGCGGGCCCACATCGCCAAGGTCTGCCGTTTCAAACGGAACCACAGCCCCGCCACCGAGACAGCAGCCCACGGAGACGCGACAACGCCAGACGCGACAACACCCCCAAGGAACCGCGACCGGGATAGCGAGCCGTTGGAGCAGGAAGCGAGGAGCCGCCGGCTTCAGCGAAAGCCGCCAGCGCGAAACGCACCAGACGGTCATCGTTGGCCATTCCTCCAACTGGGATGGCCGGAAGGTCCACGTGGAGGTCGCCATCGAGACCGCCCCTGCAAAATGGAAGTCGACTCCGGATCTTACCTATCCATGGTCGCGTGGCGGGAAATTAAGCGGCTAGTACCCTCCATGAAACGGCACGAGCTGGAGAGCGAGAAGCTCATCCTCAAAGACTACCAGGGAATCGCATCCCGTGGTAGGGACCAGGCACTTCAAGGTCACATTTAAAGGCGCACCGAAATACTACCCCTAACCATCGTCGAGCGAGACCGCCCCAGCCTCCTGGGACTTCAATGGTTCGCGCCCGTTGGGACTAGAAGTGACCGGCACCAACCACGTCGCCGAGGCGGACTGGGAGGAGCAGCTCGTCTGCGCGAGTTCCAAGAGGTCTTCGACGGAAACCTAGGCAAGTACCGGGGCCCCCAATATCGTTCAGCCTTGACCCCACCATTGCCCCTATCCGCCTCAAACCCGGCGAGTGCCTTTTGCCCTCCGCCCCAAAATCGATGGGCAATTAAATAAGCTCATCAAGCAGGGAGTCCTCGAGCCAACGGACCATGCCCGATGGGAGACCCCTATAGTCACCCGATAAAGCCAGATGGGTCGGTGAGAATCTGCGGGGACTATAAGGCCACCCTGAACCGTGCGCTACAACAAAGCGCCTACCCGTCCCAGTAGTGCAACACCTTCTACACTCACTGGGGGGGGCAGGGTTTCGCCAAACTCGACCTGGCCCAAGCCTATCAGCAACTGCCGGTCGACGAGGAAACCGCAGAAGCGCAGACTATAGTCACACACCGAGGGGCATTCCGCTGCAAGAGGCTCCAATTGAGTCAGCGTAGCCCGGGGGTATTTCAAAGCCTAATGGAGAGGCTCCTCCGGGGCATAAAAGGGTAGTACCCTATTTTGACGACGTGTTGGTAGCCGCGGCCGACCAGAAACAATTGGAGGGCCGCCTAAGGAAGTACTGCAAAGATTCCAAAGTGCAGGACTAAAAGTTAAGAGGGAGAAATGCCAACTGCGCATGGCACGGGCCGAATTCCTGGGGTACCTACTAGATCAGCACGGAATCCACCCCACCGAGGCAAAATAAAGCCGTCAAAGAAGCCCCGAAACCCAGAAACAAAACTGAGTTACAAGCATTCCTGGGGTTGATTAATTTCTACAATGTTTTCCTGCCCCAAAAGGCGACCGTGGCGGAACCGTTGCATAGGCTGCTCGACAAGGCAGCCACCTGGACGTGGGGGAGAGAGAAGAGGACGCTTTCAACAAAACCAAGGACCTTCTCACATCGGACGCTGTCCTCATCCAGTACAGCGAGACACTCCCCATCACGGTAACGTGCGACGCATCACCCTTCGAGCGTGGAGCCGTCCTCAGCCACACCCTCACCGACCGGAAAGAAGCACCCATCGCCTTTTCTCAAGGACCCTTTCAAAACCCGAAAGAAACTACAGCCAATTGGACAAAGAAGCTCTAGCAATCGTCGCAGCCGTAAAGAAATTCCACGAATACCTTTACGGCAGGACCTTCTCCATAATCACGGACCACAAACCGCTGCTGGGAATACTGGCGAGGGAGACCGGGCCACCCCAATCATCCTCTCCCCAAGGATGACAAGGTGGTCCAATTTCTCGCCGCCTACAATTACCGGCTAATCCACCGCCCGGTAAGTCAATCCCTGCGGATGCCCTCAGCCGCACACCATTGCCCACCCTGGGCGCTGACCCAGCACCCACCACATCCACCCTGAGCATCGAGACCTTACCCAACCTACCCCTGACCGCGTCAGACATTGCCCCTAGCAACCAATAAAGACAAACGTCCTGGCGCAGGTCCTAAGATGGGTGGGAAAAGGGTGGCTGGAGAAGGACGTGGACAACGAGTTCAAAGCTTACCGGAACCGACAAACAGAGCTATCAATGCAGAAAGGCTGTCTACTGTGGGGGGACAGAGTCATAGTCCCAGAAAAATTGCAAAGAAGTCCTGAGCATGCTGCACGAAGGGCACCCCAGCATCGTTAGGACAAAAGCCCTGGCCAGAAGTCATGCCTGGTGGCCAGGGATGGACAAGGAGATCGAAGCCTGGGTGGCCTCCTGCAAGCAGTGCCAGGAATCAAGACCAAACCCCCGCCGCCCGATCCTGGAATGGGAAACCCTCGGGGCCATGGTCCCAAATCCACGTGAGATTTCGCGGGACCAACCAGAGGACACACTTCCTGGTAACCGTGAGCGCTTACTCCAACTGGCTGGAGGTAAGCAACATGAAGACAACTACCACAGACGCCGTCATCAGAGAACTCAGCAAGCTCTTCGCAACCCACGGCCTTCCCGATGTCATCGTGTCAGACAACGGCCCCAGTTCACCGCGCTACCCTTGAGAGATTCTTGGCAGAGCGAGGGATCCGACACGCATTAACGGCACCGGCGCACCCGGCGGCGGAACGGAAGGGCGGAGAAAATGGTCCAATTCACAAAAAGACCATCCAAAAGATCGAAACCGGGGACATACAAGACAAAATAAACCGGATGCTACTAATTCAGCACATAACCCCGAGCACTACGACGAACAAGAGCCCAGCGGAGCTACTAATGGGGAGAAAATGCGATCACCGCTCGACCGTTTGCACCCCACATACAACCTGGAAAGACCCCTGACTCCACCAGCAAACGCAGAACATTCGCACCGGGAGACAGGGTCTACGCAAAAACCTTACCGGGGACCCCCTCTGGATACCGGCAACGATCACCCAAGCAACAGGCCCACACTGCACGCCTTCAAACTACCGACGGACGAGCGTGGAAACGCCACATCGACCAATTGAGAGCAAGAACCACCGCGGGAAATACAACCGACACGCAAATACCAGACACTGAAAGGAACCGGCAAAACACCAACCAAGAGGGGAGGAAGCCCCCAAAGAACAAAAAGAACAAACCCACCCAAAAGAAACCAGCAGTACTCACCACCTGAAGAACCGGAGAGCGACCCACTCGAAGCCTCACCTGGAAGGAGCAGCCGAGCCAGCTCAACCGACCCCGAAGCCCGAGCGGGAGCAGCCAAGCCAGCTCAACCAGCCCGGAAAAGCCGGCGGGAGCAGCGAAGCCAGCAGCTCGACCAACCCGGGAGACCAGGAGGGAGCCGCGGCGAGAGGCCTGACTCACCCTTCCAGGCGGTTCCATCAACGAGGCGGAGAGCGACAGGAGTCCCACCCGAACCGGCCGACAGCCAGGAGACAACTGACCAGCGCAAGTCAAGTCGGAAAATACGGAGCCCGCCTACTTACGGGACTACGTCACGTGGGACCAAACCAAGAGGGAGGGGTGTTCTGTACAGACATTTGAATACTCGAAATCCGGCAGCCCGGATTGGCTAAAGTGCACGGCCACCGGATTGGCTGAGTGCGCGGCACTGATTGGTCGTTCGGAATCGACCGCGATTGGCTGAGCCGATCGCGGGCGATTCAAAACGACAATTAACCGCAGCACTCAGCAGAAAATGCTTTTAAGCGCGCTTCTTCCCCACTCCCGCCCACTTGTGTCTTACCTAATAAATGAGCTGAACCAAGTCACCGACTCGCGTCCTTTGTTCGTATGAGATATACGACAGTACCAGTGAAACAGAACTTATTAACAGCTTATGTTTTAGACTTTCTATGCCTCATATTCTCTGGATCATTATCAGTATTTCTGACAAAGTGGGTAAATTATACACTGCTCAAAAAAAGAAAGGGAACACTTAAACAACACAATGTAACTCCAAGTCAATCACACTTTTGTGAAATCAAACTACATAATTTATGATTTTGAATGCTGTCTCAGTACTAGGTACCCGTCATAGCCTTTGGCATTGTGAGCGGTAAAAGTGCATCCTTTAAACTTATTTATAAATGACTTTACAAACTGATCCAGACATCTAACACCATAACAGTCCCACCTCACAACATCTTCATCATCATCATCCTTCAACATATTCCTGGCACATGCATAATTAGGTATATGTGTGCCTGTCTCTTGACAATATTCAAAATCATAAATGATGTACCTTTTGCCAATTCGTGGTCGGTCCAACTCTTTCAGAAAACATGATATTCCAAGCTTTCAACCTTCTCAGAACACTGACCACACTTGGGTTCCTTGCATTTTATGTGGGAAGTAAAGACGTAAACCCCACACTTTTCACAATATTCTTTACTCTTACAGTCAACTTTCCCCACCGTAGCGATTTGTGTGTGAGTTTCAAGACATACCTTAGAATGATAAAGCACTTTGCACCTATAGCAACACATCTTTTCCTTCTCTACCTGCTGACATTCTTGCTTGAGACATGCTCTGCAGATATATTGACAACCATGACTAAATTTATGGTGATAGGGGGTGTGGCAAAATTTACAGAAATAGCATTCACCCAGGAAACCCTTGATATTTTTGATGGCATAGTAATGATCATCATGTAACAATATAAACACTGCTTTTTCTTGCTGTGGGTGACCTGTGTCAAAAAACCTCCATCCATCCTACAGATAAAACAAGATCTTTATAGTGACCCCTAAATCTTCTTCAAAGAGGTGTATCTGAGAAAAGTTAACCATGTTTTCTGTTGAAATACCCAGTCTGATGTGAAGTTCCCTGGCCCTGGTAATAATTTCTTGATTTCTAACACCTCCACCTATGAGCCAGAGCAAACAGCTTGCAAAACACAGAAATTCGCCTTCCACATTGAAATCTACTAGGTGCTGTCTTTTTTCCCCCAGTACTTTGGTGAGCAGCACAGTGCTTAACTTCCTAAGCCCTCCACCCTCATTGTTCTTCACAATAGTAACCACTAATTATAAATCACCCCCCCACAGTACCTCTGCCTTACTTTGAAGCAGATTTTCAATACTGGTCAGAAAATCATCAGCATTTAAATCATTCATATTCCTCCTAAGAGAAAAGAGAGGATGATTTAACCCATCTGCATCCAACCGGAGTTTAACAAAATCATTTGGGCCTATGTCTCTGGCAACATTCAAAAGATTCTGTATAGCATTATGAATAGCCTCTATAGCATGTACAAAAGACTGGATACGGTCAACATTAACAAATCTATATCGCTGTGTTGAAAGGCTGGAAAATGCCTTTCTTCTAAGGATTCGGTTTTCCTGCTGGGAGTGCTCCAGTACAAGGACACAAACAGAGACAACTGCTTGGAAGCTGGTTTATTCTTCAGGAAGGCAAGAGATAGCAAGAAGTCTGCGTTCCTGGGGCTAGCCATCTTTGTATAATAAACTCCTGATTTTTATACCTTTTCTCCTTTTGTGTGTGAGTGCTTGTGTTTGTATTTCTTAATGTTTTAAATCCTGTCAGGGGGTTGTCTTCATTTCCGCCAGAGGGTAAACTCTGCGGGGTGGTTTGATTGGATTATCAGTTTCATCCTAATGTTTTCTTATATTTGTTTGGTGGCAATCTCCTGTCTGCTATGGAATTTATTTCGTATCTTTTGTCTATTTGTTTTGCTGATTTGGCATGACCTTTTGTTTGTAAGGGATTTCTTTTTCTTGTTTCCCTAGCTTTCTTAATTACTTGGCTTTTGTCTAGGGGGCTTCTTTCAATACCTTTTATCAAATCTCTTTTCCTATGCAAGTTTGTTTTATAGCTGGCCTGATGTTCCCTTTGGGCTTTTCCTGCTTGGGTGTCACCACTGTCCTCATGAAGTTCCCTTTCCACAGCTGATAGTATTCCACAGCTGTGAAATTTCGGATAGGATTCTCCCACTCTTGCACCATATCCAGATAAACATTGTTCGTATTCTGAGAGTTTGCAGAGTTAGGGGTTTGTAGCCGGGGCATAGAATGATATACTTCCTCTTCTGGTTGAGATACAGGTGTAGATTCACTACTAGCATTGTCTGCTGGGGATGCGGGGAGTTCACCTCCATGCTTTTTTGCTTTTTTGCAGGATGGTTCTGGTTAATCAAACAAACAAAATCTTATCACCAACATTCCTAGTAATGTAATACAAGCGCACACACCCCTTTTAGATTCTAAAATAATACTAATGGTTTTGTAGTTGGATAAAATGCTAGCCGTTATACCTCCTAACTCTTGTGTTGTGTGGCTTGTGGATGGTTGAGATGTTATGCCATGCTGGGGTCCTTCCTGTTCTGTGGGGATAGTAAGATCCACAAATGGCTGATCGTCTTCCCATTCTGAAGGAAAAGAAAAACTCCAATGGTCAGAAATGTTGCAAAAATGTTTGTAAGAATCTGAATGTCTGAAAGTATGGAAAACAAATACCATTATAAAACTGCAGACATTTGGAATCAGTCAGTTCCATCTAGTAAAAGAAAACAAACATACCAAGAATATTATAAACACATTCTTTTTTATATCCAAGAGGGACAGTGCTTCAAAATTTAGCAATAAAACTACTTACAAGATCAGCGCCCCTTACACATTCGGAATCAGTTAATTCCATCTAGTAAAAGAAAGCAAACAGGCCAAGAATATTATAAGCACATTCTTTTTTATATCTAAGAGGTACAGTGTTTCAAAATTTAGCCATAAAATTACTTACATTTGTAGCCTCCATTCTGTAAAGGGAGGGGGGTCTTCTTAGCAGACCACAGGGATCCAGAGGTATGGATATGCCAGAAACCAGCAAACATGTCTGGGGACCATATGAGCCCAACTTTTGTACACTCTGATGATGGCTTTATAATTTCATTCTCTTCAACGAAGCCGTATAGCTCAGGTCTTTTTCTTATTCTACGTCTACGCTTTGGGGGGTTGGGGGATCAAATTTACATCCAAAAAATCCCTATCAGAGGATACAATGGCTTTTGCTGTGGTTTTAAAAACAACTTTGGAATCAGAGCTAGCCATCTTCAAGACTGCCGGAATTAAATTGCTAGCTGTTCAGGGCTGGCTGCGCAAATTCCGCTGCCCCTTGTACATGACCTGTCCTGGAGTCTCACACATGCCCAGAATCACTGGGGGGTATGTCATGCCCGGGCATGTCCCTAACCCTAGACCTAACCCTAACCCCTCCTTTCTACTAGCAGATGCCTTGCACAGGCACTGAATCACGGGAGGGTATGTCATGCCCGGTCATGCCCCGAAGAAGTCCTAACCCCTTTTCTACTAGCAGATTCAAACACGCATACCCGGCGCCGCATTCCTGCCTGCCTGTCTCTTGTAGGCATTTTTTTAAAAAACCCCTGTTAATATTCCTTGTCTTTTGCTGTAGGGGTAGAATAAAATTTATTAAGCCTGTGCTTCGAACGCTTACATGTATATGTGGATTTGAGGGCGGGTTGCAATTGCCAAAATATATGTCTTTAGATTTTTACAAAGGTAAAAACCAGCTGTGGGTTTTAAAAGATCTGTGGGCTTTTCTCCCTACATTCGAGGGGGGTTTAAATGCAGACCCTGGCTGCCTTTTAGGTGCTCC
Source organism: Pseudonaja textilis (assembly GCF_049901715.1). Classification (NCBI taxonomy): domain Eukaryota; kingdom Metazoa; phylum Chordata; class Lepidosauria; order Squamata; family Elapidae; genus Pseudonaja; species Pseudonaja textilis. The sequence continues at coordinate 1,157,552 of NW_028262864.1, read as the reverse complement.
TTTTTCCCCAGCTTTTGAGGTATTGCTTCACAACTCCACAAAAATTAAAAGCATCATTAGGCTAGAATGATTAGAAATAAAAAGCCTTTTTAATTATTACAGCTCCCCCAAAGCAGGGTTTTGTTTCCCAAAAGACAGATCTCTGTGTGTTTCTTTTGGTTTTGAATGTCCATAGAATTAGTCTAGGGTTAATGTAATCAAGTACCCCAGAAGCTTGGCTGCCGCATGTTTCTTGATGGGATTAGGTTCAGCAAGATCCCCTGAAAATAGGGCTATGACCTTGCAGCATGCCTTATCTGTTAGGGTTAACCATGCCTATTTTGATGGGCTTAGGCGAATACATCATATCCGGCTAGGGTTATGACCTTATGAGTCCTGCACCATGTGGGGTAGATTATGCACATCACATCCGGGGAGGAGGGCTGTGCACGTCACTTCCATTTATGGCCATGTTCTGGGTGGCACGTAATCAGCACCTGGCTTTGTTTACTTTGATGACGTCACTGATCAAAACTACTGATAATTTTCATTAAAAAACTGTATACACATATTCTACTCCTATATTCTATGCCTATATTCTGTTCTGTTCTGTTCTATTTTATTCTATTCTATTCTTCATTCTCTATTCTGTTTATTCTTCTACAGGTGAAACTTGAAAAATTAGGATATCGTGCAAAAGTTCATTTATTTCAGTAATGCAACTTAAAAGGTGAAACTAATATATGAGATAAACTCATTATATGTAAAGCAAGATAGTTCAAGCCGTGATGTGTCATAATTGAGATGATTATGGCTTACAGCTCATGAAAACCCCAAATCCACAATCTCAGAAAATTAGAATATTGTGAAAAGGTTCAATATTCTAGGCTCAAAGTGTCTCACTCTAATCAGCTAATTAAGCCATAACACCTGCAAAGGGTTCCTCAGCCTTTAAATGGTCTCTCAGTCTGGTTCAGTAGGAATCATAATCATGGGAAAGACTGCTGACCTGACAGTTGTGCAGAAAACCATCATTGACACCCTCCATAAGGAGGGAAAGCCTCAAACGGTAATTGCAAAAGAAGTTGGATGTTCCCAAAGTGCTGTATCAAAGCACATTAATAGAAAGTTATGTGGGATCCAAACTAGAGACTTCCGGTGGTACGGCAAGGACGAGCAGAGGTGCAGAAGCCTGCCCATGGTTTCAGTTAACCTCCTTTTGCGGTTGGTGCGATCCTTTGAGGGTGCACAAGTCCCGGAGAGATCTGTGCCGGTGTGGGGGACACTCGAGCTGCGGTGTGGGGAAGGCAACCCCCCTACAGTGAAGAGGAGCCCTCCAGAGCCCAACAAGCAAGAAATAGCTGCTCATCAATGGCGGCTCCAAAGTCCGGACTGCCACCGATGTAAAGAAGCAAATGAGTGACAGTTTGTGGGATCATTGTTGAAGAGTGTGGGAGAAAAAATTAGCGGCGGAGAGGGTGATTGGAATGTTATAAACTTTTATAAGGCTGCTTACAAGAGTCTGTCCGGAGCCCTAAAAGGAAGCGGCCAAAAGTGGACGCGAGACAAGTGAAAGTGAAGGGGCTTGGCAGACAGAAGAAAGAGGACAGTAACGAGTAAATAGGGAAGCTTACAAAGTCAGGAGATAAATCACACCGATATTAATAGAAGGGAATCTCATGGCTGGAAGGTGACTGGAAGGTGTGGGGGATACGGATTATTTCATTCGATTTTTACTCTGAAAGACTTTATTAAATCGGAGACTGGAAGAAGATTGGAGCCAGCGGAATAGAGACAGTGCAGTGCCACAGGCGATATTTAGAAATCCTGAAGCTATTGTAACAATATAACTGATGTAAACCACATAAGTGCCCTTTAGGGAGTATATTGATTTAACTGAGGAGGTGGTTCCATCTGAAGAAAATCAGAAAAATTGAACTTAGGAATGCTAAGATGAAAAGGAAAAGTGGAAGCTTCCGAATGTAATTGCAAAAGAGATACCATGTAATTACAGTCACTACTTAGCATTTCTTACCTCCCCACTTCTGGTGCATTTAGAGGGTAAGCTCTTAAAACTTAGAGACGGAAAGCTAAAATCTTACTTTAAAATTCCTTTTTCCCCTTCTTTATTCCCTCTTTCCTGTATATACCTGCTCATTTTTCTTTACTCCCACACCCTCCGGCACTATGATGAACGATCTCTCCTCCTTCAATCTCTATAATGTTCATAAATATGTATACCTGGGGAAAGGAAAATTGATTGTTGTAATTGATTGTTAAATAATTGAATTAAATGATCTAATTGATTTATTAATAATGGTGATAGTTATACTTTGATAAGATATATAGGAAAAATAGTAAGAACATTAAGTATTTAATTAATAACTATAGAGGATTTTATATATTAATATTACAATTCATTGTGCGATCACTCTAAATATTTAATTAATCCACTTGGGGACGAATGTAATACTGTTTGTGTTTAAGAATATTCAAAATAAGGTTATATAATACATATATTTATAATATTTAAACATAGTTGGATTTGGGTATAATATTTATATACTTTTTCTATTACACGGAAATTATGTATAGAGGCTGAGCATTGAGGCCTTACAAAATTATACATGTGATTTAGAATTTGGATTTAAAATAATACGGTGATAATGTTTTTATCTACAAGAACCTATACTCCAGTAAATTGGCAAAGAGTACAGATATCCAGCAGATAGATAGATTAATTAGATAAGGGTCAATCCTAATAGAGATTCTATTACTGAATGTTAATTTGGGATAATATAATTAATATATTACAACAACAGAAACAAATCTTGAAAGAAATGACTTCCACAACAACTACAACTCTGAAAACTGGAAGAAAGGTCACCCCGACGTTAACAACCACGTCAGCAACAGCTTCTCCCTTGGCACAAAAAACAATTGAAGAAACATTTCCAGTGGAGAAACAAGCTAACACCTCGAATGCCAATATTCAATCGATTCTGCTTACTTTACAGGAATCGATGATGAAGCTGCAAGAAACAATGATGAAAAACCATAATGAGACGAGAGCAGATATAAATGAATTAAAAGAGGAGATGGGGAAACTAAAAGCATAAATGAAAGCGGACATCTCCAAAGTAGAGGACAAAGTTGGATTATTACAGCAAGCCTTGGAGAAAAATGAAGCAACAATATAAGAGGTAGAGAAAAGGACAGAACGAACTGAAAGGAAATTAGAAAGGGTAGATGAACAATTAAAGAATGTGAGTACAGAAATGGAGGCCTCACTGGTCTACCTAGAGATGGATAAGGCTGCTACATACTTGAGATTCCAGAATATAGTGGAATCAAAAGAAGAAAACTTGGAACAACTAATGGCAGGAATATTGGCGGGACTATTGGAAAAGGATAAAGATGACATCTTGAGGGAGTTTGATGAAGTTTACAGGGTTAGCACTAATTATGCGAGACACCACAAATGCCCAAGAGAAGTCCATATACGATTTGCGAGAAGGAGTGTCCAGGACATCATATATAGGATGTCAAGAGATGAATCAATCACGTATAAAGGCAAAGAAGTCTTGGTTCTCAAATAAATACCAAGAAGAGTAAGAGAACAAAGACGAGATTACAAATTTTTAGAGGCTTACCTAAATCAGAAAAGAATTGTATTTAAATGGCTAATCCGAGAGGGGATGTTAGTTTCGTGGGACGAGAGGAAAATCAAAATAGACTCCATGGAAAAGGCCCAGGAATTTTATGAACTTTTGGTAGGCCCGGAAGATCAGAGCAGTAAGGATGAACTGGAAACCAACTCCCAGGAAGATCAAGGCTATCATAAGAACAGAGACGGAACTTTAGGAAATCAAGAAAATACTCAATTACAATAGCAGAGAGAAGAAAGTAGGACACATCTTCAGGCACAAGGAGAGACCAGAGCCATTACAAGAGAAAGAGCGAAACAGAACTAATTAAATGGAAGAAGAAAAGAAACCACTATCAATTAATATAAATTATTATATTAATAATAAACTCGATGATAAACAGGAAAAGGATGATAGCCAAATTAATCAAACAAAATGCTGATATAGTATGTCTACAAGAAACTCATATAAAGAAAACAGATGAAAAATACTTAGAATGCCTGAAAGCTATTCACCGCACCAGCAGACGCGGGGAAAAAGAAAGGGATTGCAGTATATGTTAAAGAGGATTTGAAAGCAGATTTAATATGGTCGGATTCTGAAGGAAGAACTCTGGTTTTGCAGATCTGGATTAATGCCATCCCAATTCTCTTAGTGGTAATCTACGCCTCGAATGGAGATCAAAAAGAGTTTTTTAAGCATCTTTATGGAAAAATAGTAGGATTGGAAAAAAGAAATACTTGTGTTATAGGGGACTTTAATTCTATTACTGATTATCAAAAAGACCACAGTAATGGGGGAAGGAACAAAGGGAAAAAAAGAGAGCTTCCCAAAATATGCATGGAAATGATGAAGGAGTAAAATTTGATTGATATATGGAGAAGATTAAATCCTGAGAAAAAACAATTTACATTCTATTCAAATCCTCATCAAATATGGACATGAATTGATATGGCATGGATGAATGGGGAAATAGCAAATGAGATAAAAGGGATTGAAATCCTACCCAATGAATGGGCAGATCACAATCTAATTCAGATAATATGGAAGGGTAGGGAAAAACCCAGGAAAAGATGGATGTTAAATACTCAGTTAATAAGAGAAAAAGAATATACTAACAAACTCAAGGAGGAATTAAACTATTTTTAAAGGAAAATAATAATGGAGCAACTATGAAACAAAACATTTGTGATACAATGAAGGCAGTAATAAGAGGTATAACAATCTCTTATAACAACAAGAGGAAGAAAGAAAAATACACCCAGCAAAACAAATTACAACAAAAAATTAAGGAATTAGAAACTCAATTACAGAGTACCCCCAAAGGAATTAAGATTGAAAAATCAGATAACAATAACTAAACATAAGTTGAATTTAATTGAACAAGAGAGAATGATTATAAATCTGAATACAACCAAACTCACTCATTTTGAGCATGCCAACAAGCCAGGGAGATGGCTATTATATAGACTTAAAAAAAGGAAAGAAAAAAGATTGATTTATCAGCTAATAGATGGAAAGGGGGATATACAACAAGGGATAGAACAGAAAAAAGAAATTGCCCATAAATATTTTGAAGAGTTATATAAAAAGGAAGAAGTTAACAAAGATAGGATAAGAAACTATTTAGATGAAATGTAAAGCAATTGGGGAAGAAATGGAAGTATTGTTAAACAAAGACATTACTTGGTTCGAATTGAAATCAGCAATAGTGAACCAGAAAAAACAACAAATCCCCGGACCAGATGGGATCCCAGGGGAGCTGTACAAGGCAACAGCAGAACAAATAGGACCTCTTATGGTGGAAGTTTTTAATGATGTCTTATTGGCAGCCAGGATGCCGGACTCATGGAGGGGGACATTGATTTCGCTGATCCCGAAGGAGGATTCAGACCCCCGATATATACAAAATTATAGGCCGATTTCTTTGCTAAAAACTGACTACAAAATATTTACTTCTATTATAGCAAGTAGACTAAAAAGAATTTTAAATGAGCATATACATGAAGACCAAAATGGATTTCTCCCGACTAGACAAATCAGGAATAACTTAAGAATAGTATTAGATGTTTTAGAATTTTACGAAGCCCACCGCGAAAAACAAATTGCACTTATGTTTTTAGACGCAGAGGAGGCCTTCGATAATTTAAATTGGCAATTTTTAATCCAAAAAATTTATAATATGAATTTCGGCACCAAATTTGAAAATATTATAACAACCATTTATGATACACAGCAGGCTAATATTATAATAAACAGGGAATATACCCGCCCAATGAAAATAGAAAAAGGAGTCAGACAGGGCTGCCCACTCTCACCCCTGCTCTTCATATTATCATTAGAAGCATTATTAACACGAATTAGACAGAACCCAGACATAAAAGGATTAAAGGTTAAGAAAGAAGAATATAAGTTGCAAGCATTTGTGGATGATATGATTTTTTTCATTGAAGAACCAATAGAAAGAGGACAAAAATTGATGAATGAATTAGAACAATTTGGAGCAGTAGCATGACTAAAAATTAATAGGAAGAAAACAAAATTAATGACCAAAAATTTAACAGAAAAACAGAAATTAGAACTAGAAGTAGTTATGGGAATACAAGTGATAAAGAAAGTTAAACACTTAGGAATATGGTTGACAGCACATTGTAAGACACTTAAGGAAAATAATTATGATAAATTGATGCAACAGGTAAAGAAGGATTTAGAAACACGGGGCAAGCTGCAACTTTCATTGGGCAGGATCGCTGCTATTAAAATGAATATTCTTCCAAAATTCCTCTATATATTTCAGACAATCCCAATCAAAGTACACAATTTTTTGTTTGAAGAACTTAATAAAATAACGGTAAAATTCATCTGGCAAGGGAAAAAACCTAGAATAAACTTAAAGGCAATGCAGGATATGAAGAGCAGGGGAGGACTGGCACTTCCATATTGGGAGTTGTATTATAGTGCAGCCTCTTTAGTATGGTTGAAGAAATGGGTGAATTTAACCAATAAGAGAATATTATTCTTAGAAGGCCATGACTTGCAGAGGGGGTGGCATGCTTTTCATCTTTATTATTTTATCAAGTCAAGGTGGAGAACCTATCTAATACTCCTTCCTCCTTCTGTTTTGCCCACAACAACACCCCTGTGAGGTGGGCTGGGCAGAGAGAGAATAATTGGCCCAAAGTTACCCAAGTGGTTTTCCTACCTAAGGCGGAACTAGAACTCACTGTCTCCTGGTGATTGGCCCAAAGTCACTCAGCCAGCTCTCATTCCTAAAATGGACCTAGAACTCCCCATCTCCCAGTTTCTAAGTTGATGTCCAAAGTGGCTCTCAGATCCCCTCTGCGTCCCCTTCCACGACGGTGATGTCCTGAAGACCGCCCCCCCTTCCAGACTGGATTTCCTCCAACTACTATCAAGACCGCAAGCCCAAAGGCTGTCACACTCCCCACCAATCTTTGAGCCTCCATGGCCCAGAACAAGCGGCTGCGGCATTCCTCCCCCCAGCTCACTCACATCCCTTTTACCACCCCGGTTCCTGGCCCAGCCCCAACTGTAAAGCTCAGCAAGCTGGCAATGCCACCCTGGCCAAATTCCTGCTTTAACCAGGTCATCAGGTGCCTAGCCGCATCTCTTATATAATAGAAGACTTCCAAGCTGCGGCAGCTGGAAAGGCCAGCTGTCAACAGCCAGGGAGGAGGGGGCAGGGGTGGAAGCTCCGCCCCCTCGCCTGCCTGCCTGCCCAGCTGCTTGCAACTTCCAAACTGGAGAAACAGGGTGGCCAAAGTCAGTCAGACGGGAACATTTTGTCCTTTTTGGCTCCGTCTGCGTGTACCAGAGGCTGCCAGTTCCCGTCTGCCTTCCCACCTGCCCAGGCATCCCTCCAGGCCCAAAGGGAGGAGCGCTGAGTCAGAGAAGGCAGCCAAGTCAGCTTCCTTGGTTAGAAAGAAGGGAGAGTTGGATTCCTTGGCTATGAAAAATAAATGAAAATTAAAATTAAAATAATAAAATTAAAATAATAAAACTAAAATTAAAACTGAAATTAAATGTAAATAAAATAAATAAAATAAAGTATAATGTGAAATAAAATACAAAACACCAAATAAAATTGGCAATGTTCAACGCTGTTTTTACATTTTTAAATTTTAAGCTGAAATTATTCCATCTTTCATATTTTATGCTGCTGATTAAATTGTACACTGTCAAGAGCCTCTCGGTGAGAGAGATGGGGCAGTTTAAAAAGTTGATATGCTGCATAATAAATAAATAAATAAAAATAAAAATAAAATATTGTATAGGTCAGAGAGGACCCCTCAAAACAGTAAAGTAAAAAAATTCCCCAGCCAGCATGCTTTAAGATGGGCGGACTTCAACTCCCATAATTCCCCAGCCAACATGGAGGTCAGCAACCTCAGCAATTTGAAAGCAAGTGAACTTCAACTCCAGCTGGGGAATTCTGGGAGTTGAAGTCCACTTGTCTTAAAGGGACCCAGAAATATGACACTCATTTCTCAACTAGGGAACCTTCAGATTTGCCTCCCCATCTTCCTTAAGCAGACTTTTGGCCATGCTCCCTGTGCACTATGGGAGCCATAGTCCTTGGAGCAGGAGACAACCAACCATCTCTCCCTCCGTTTCACTTCTGACACCCCCATTTTGGCATTTCGAGCCGTTCAAGGCATGCCAAGCAGATTGCACCTTTGAAATAAATACGTCCCTCCCCGCCAAGGCATCCTCAACTGCTCTTCATCTTATTCCACAGCAAAAGTGGTAATTTGGGGCTTTTGGTTTTGTATTTTTGAGGGGTGGTGAAAGGTGCTGCCCCTGCTGGAAACACACCTGGCACACACAACACACACACAAAACACACACCTCGGCTGCATGCCCTCGCAGGAATGCCTCGTCCAAACTCAGATTCGTACACAGTACATCGTGTCTCGGATTTGTGCAACTGGGGCAGCACCTGGGAAGACAGCGCAGCGATGCTGGGAATTTTAGTGGTACACGTGGTGGAACCCATCCCTGGGCCCTTTCCCCGCCCCAAATAATTCACACCTAGGAAGGTACTTACCTCGCCTTTGCCCTACTGTACCACTGGCAAAGTCGGCGTGTTTGCTGTACCCATCTGATTCAGGGAAAAGAGCAAACACGGAAGCTTCCGCATTTTTCACCGTTTGGGACTTCTAGTGCAGGTGCTCGAATTTGACTTGTCTCTGGCGCAAATGCCAGCCGCTTTTGCGCGTCCTGCTACTACCTACGACAGGAGCTGGGGGGGGGGAGGATGGGTTTGCAACAGGAATCCAGACAGCCAGGTGTGAAAAGACTTCAGCTCAATAGTTTTTAGTGCCATAGATCACAATTTTATTAGCCACCATGTACTTCTCGGGAGGCAGGTCCAAAGTCCATCAATTTATTTAGGGAATAAATTAATATTGAAATATGCGGACTCCTCCCCCCAACCAGCCAGCCTGCTTTAATGTGAGGAATTCAACTCCCAGAATTCCCCAGTCAGCATGCAACGCTGGCTGGGGAATCTTGGGAGTTGAAGTCCACCCATCTTCAACCCCAACCAAGGTCAAGAAAGACTGGCTCCCCAGCCGGCAATGCTTGAAAATCTGTCTGGACTTCAACTCCCAGAATTCCCCCATTGGCCATCTTAACATCAGCAGCTCTGGAGAAAAAATGCAACCTTCAAAATAAATTTCTTGTGAAGTTTCACTTCCGCTCCAGTCCTTCAGTTCACAATGATTTCTCAACTTCAGTTCTTCCAGATATATAAAAATAAAAACAGACATCCGGTTGTGACGTCGGAACGAGAAGAGGCGATGAAGAGTGGGCTGTGTTCTTCACCCCCTTTTCTTGGTGCTGGAGCAACCCTGTGGGGAACACGAACCCTGAAGAGAAGGAGGAGCGGAGCGGCGGAGGGTGACCGCCGCCGCGACGAAGAGAAACCCTTTGAGCCCAGGACGCAAGAGGCTGCCACCCTTGAATGGCAGCTCTGAAGTCCTGACAGCCCAGCTGATAGGAAGAAGCAAGACTGGAGACAGGCTGTGGCAGAGATTAGTTTGTACGGTGCAGAGAGTGGTTGTGACAAACAGAGGCAGCTCAGAAGAAAGTTTGTAAACTGTGGAGGGCGAAAGAGGCAAGGGAAGGCTGATCGGAGCTCCGGAATTGGAGAGAGAGCAGGGAGCAGCAGATTGCCCACGAGAGGAGCTAGGAGATCATGATGAACAAAAAAAAAAGGGAAAAGAGTGAAGATCCAGGAAGCCTTTTATAGATCTACAAGAACAAAAGACGTGGTAGTGATAAGTGCCAGTTACTAGGCTGCAGTTATGGAACTTTGTTAAGGAAGTGACGAACACAAGAGAAGCGGCCGGAATATTGGAGGCATCCACTGAGAAGAACTATTACTCAGCAACTTGCCTTTAAGGTAAGAGAACTGAACTGGTGGAAAGCCATTGTGAGGTGTGCATTATTAGATTAACTACTGGATTATTGACATTTCCTCTGTTTTCTTTTTTCCTCTTTGATTACAAGGGACTTGAAGATCTACTGAAATAAGTGTTTACATTTACATAAATCTGCTAATAGAGTGATATCTAGAAAATTACTTTATAGAAATTAAGAATAGATAAAATTATTAAGATTTGATTAGAGGCTCAGAGCTTAAACTTCTATATTAGTTTATACTGTGTTTAATTTAATAGTATCTACTTTATTGGTACTTAATCAATGGTATTTATATTCAGTATATCTACAGTTTATATCTATATATATCCACATTTTTACAACTTTTACATACATTTACATATATTTAAACGGATTAATTTTCTATTTAATAGAAAATTTAATGGTATTTCTATTATATTTACAGTTTATATATCTATTTATATACTTATATACTTATATATTTATATAGTTAAACATATTTATATGGTCAGATAAATTGAGTATCTAAAAATATTAATGGGATAAGTGTTGATCTTAAATAGGAAAATTGAAAGTTTTAGGAATTACAATTATTAGAAGTATATAATTGATAAATACTTAAATTTAGTAATCCATATTACTTATATTATTTAATGTTGATTTGGGACAACATTTATAGTATTTTAAGACAACAGACTGAAATATTAAAAAAAATGACAAGCATCACCACGACGGTGAAGAATGGGGAAAAAAGCACATCAATGTCAACAACCTCAACGATGGTAGCTTCACCCTTGACACAAAAAAACAATTGAGGGATGTTAACAGCAGAGAAACAGAATTCAGCTTCAAACATTAACATACAAACTACATTATTTACATTACAGGAATCAATGTTAAAACTCCAGGAAACAATGATGAAGAACCATACAGAAATGAGAGCTGATATAAATGAAGTCAAAGAATAAATGGGTAAATTAAAAAGTGAAATGAAATCAGACATATCTAAATTAGATGAGAAAGTTGGTTCAATTCAGCAGGCCCTAGAAAAAAATGAACATACAATAAAAGAAGTTGAAAAACGAATGGAACAAGAATGGAAAAGATTAAAAATGGTCGATCAACAGATGAAAATAATAAACAAAGAATTGGAAGATTCCCTGATCCACTTAGAGATGGACCGGGCAGCATCGTATCTTAGATTCCAAAACGTCATGGAAACCAAGGAAGAAGATCTGGAACTGGTGATGGCAGAAATCTTAGCAGAAACATTAGGAAGAGATAAAAATGAAATACTGAATGAAATGGACAACGTTTACAGGGTGAGCACAAGTTATGCCAGATGACATAAATTTCCAAAAGAAGCCCACATAAGGTTTACAAGGAGAAAGGTCCAGGATATAGTATACAGAATAACAAGAGATGAACCTGTTGTCTACAAGGGAAAGGAGATTCAGATATTAAAACAGATCCCGAGAAGGGTGAGGGAGCAGAGACGGGACTATAGATTCTTGGCTACGCAATTGAACAAGAGAGATATCTTATTTTGGTGGCTGATTCCAGAAGGGATGCTTATCACATGGGAAGAAATTAAAATTAAAATGGACACCCTAGAGAAGGACCAAGATTTCTATGACCAACTAGTTGGTCCGGAAGATCAGAGCGGCAAGAAAGAGCTTGAATCAAACACCCAAGAGGAACAGGAACAACAACAAGAGAGTAAAGAAGAAGATCAGAGAACAAAAAAGACAGATCATCAACAACAGGAACGAGAAGACCCAAAAATAACAACTAGAACACAGAGATACGGGTGAGCAGATGACAAAGAACTAGATACAACTAAGAGGATGGGGGAAGAAATGAAATTATTACTGATCAACATAAATGGTTTAAATTCGGCAACAAAGGGGAAAACATTAGCAAAATTAATCAAACAAAAAGTAGATATAATATGTTTACAAGAGACACATATCCAAAAAGTGGATGAAAAACATTTAGAATGTCCCAAATTATACTGCCCCAGCAGATTCAAACAAAAAGAAAGGAATAGCTGTATATATCAAAGAGGAAATAAAAACAAACTTAATTTTTGCAGATCCCAATGGAAGAATTTTGATGATGGAAGTGTGGATAGCCCTCAAACTGGTATTATTAGTAGTAATTTATGCACCTAATGAAAATCAACAAGAATTTTATAAAATGTTACATAAGAAAATTATTGAATTAGAACAAAGAAATATTTGTATCATAGGAGACTATAATGCAATAGCAGACCACAAAAAAGATTATGGGGCGAAAAGAAAAAAAGGAAAGAAAAGAGAGTTACCAAAATCATGTCTTGAAATGATTACAGAATTTAATTTGATAGATATCTGGAGAAAATTGAATCCAGAAAAAAGACAATTCACTTTCTACTCCAATCCACATCAATCGTGGTCACGCATCAATATGGCCTGGATGGGTGGAGAAATAGGACAAGTGGAGGATATAGAAATACTACCATTCCTGGACTGACCACAATCCACTCAAAATAAGTTGGAGAGGTAGGAAAAAAACAAGATGAAGGTGGACCTTAAATACCCCAATACTAAAAGATGCAGAATTTGTCCAGAAACTTAGAGAAGAATTAACATTATTCTTTAAGGAAAATAATAGACAACATACATCAACACAGAACTTATGGGACACTACGAAGGCATTTACCCATGGGATTATATTTTATACAGCAAAAAAGAACAAGGAAAGATGGGCTCAACAAAATAATCTGCGGGAAACAATTTAAAAATTAGAGATTCACTTCCTGTTTTGAGCTTCCCCAAAGACGGACCGCTGACCGCGATCGTGCATGGCTTTGGTTCATGCTTTGGGGTCGGAGAGCCCCAATCCTTTGGATTCGGGGCAGAAGCTACCTCATAGGGGTGGTAGCATTGTCATGCATTAGGAGGAACCCAGGGCCAACCGTACCAGCATATGGCCTCACAGGGGGTCTGAGGATCTCATCTCGGTACCTAATGGCAGTCAGGCTACCTCTGGCAAGCACATGGAGGGCTGTGCGCCCCCCTAAAGAAATGCTACCCCACACCATTACTGACCTACTGCCAAACTGGTCATGCTGGAGGATGTTGCAGGCAGCAGAACGTTCTCCACAGCGTTTCCAGACCCTGTCACGTCTGTCACATGTGCTCAGTGATTTTTCTCTTTTTAAATTTTATTAAATTTCCTCCCCCCCAAAAAAGGACATAATAATCTACTCATTCAAACAGTAAAAAAATCCTAAGCCCTAAAGTTAATTCCATTTCAGCTCTCCTATATAATTTCATTTATTTCCATATATTTAATACACATATTCCATTAATTATTCCATTCATATTTAAACCAAAAAAAGCCAACATTCCAATCTTAAAAATATTTCAATATATCTAATATACTTATTCCATTATTTGTTACAATTATCTCTCTACATAAAGAGGAAGAGCATTAGATTCCATTATCCAAAAAATAACAATTCTGTTTTTCCATCTTGTCAGTCTATATGTCCCTATTTTGTAACTATAAATTTATTTATATTACCCCTCAATACCTTGCAGAATTCCCTTTCTATATAATAATCACCCATTATCTCTGTGTCCAATTAAGGATTTCCCCTTTTTACAGTTCCCATATTTGTTTGTTTCCAAATCCTGTTTCTTGTCCCTTCTTTCCCCCTGTCTTTTCTCCTTTGTTCTTTCACTCCAGTTTTTATCCCTCTCTCTATTTATAGCTTCCTTTCGCCCTTTGAATTTCTGCTGACTCTTTTTCCCTTTTTTAATTTTTCGGATATTCCCCTTTCTATTTAATTTCTTAACTCTCCTGTATTTATTTCCAACTCTTTTCTTCTTTCAAGAGTTTTTGGTTCTCGATGATCACTAAAGATGGTGTCTTCTATGATTTGCTCCACCTCCTCTTCTGTCTTTTGTCTTTTTTGTTCATATTCTGCTGCCACATTTTCAATAAATTTTAAAGCAAAACTCAGCGATTCACCTCGTTCTTGTAGTGTTTCTTTCATTTTTCTGAGTTCCATTTTTAATGCCAGAAGAGAAATCGCCATTTTACAACTTTCTGATTCACAATTTAATCCAAATAGTACCTTTAAGGCTAGACCTCATGTGGCTGGAGTGTGTCAGCAGTTCCTGCAAGACAAAGGCATTGATGCTATGGACTGGTCCGCCCGTTCCCCAGACCTGAATCCAATTGAGCACATCTGGGACATCATGTCTCGCTCCATGCACCAAGGCCACGTTGCACCACAGACTGTCCAGGAGTTGGGGGATGCTTTAGTCCAGGTGTGGGAGGAGATCCCTCAGGAGACCATCTGCCACCTCATCAGGAGCATGCCCAGGCATTGTAGGGAGGTCATCCAGGCACGTGGAGGCCACACAGACTACTGAACCTCATTTTGACTTGTTTTAAGGACATTACATCACAGTTGGATCAGCCTGTAGTTGTTCTTCCATCACCTTAAAGAATTCCCCTGGGAGACCATCTGACCCTGGTGTTTTATTACTTTTCTGGTTTCTAATTGCCTGATTCAATTCTACTATGGTTACATCTTTGGTTACGTTTTCCTTCAAATCTGCTATTAATGGGCCCCCTTCCTCTCTCAGATATTCTCTTATCTGTTCTTCATCTACCTCCTCTTTTTTATACAGATTCGCGAAGTATTGCTGTACAATCTTTTTCTTTCTTTCTACTGTGTTTTGGTATTCTCCATTTTCATCTTGTTGTTGATAAATTGTTCTTTTTTCTCTCTTTCTTAAGTCTGTAGGAGAGCCATCTTCCTGGTTTATTTGCTTGTTCAAAAAATGTTTAACTGTCTTTAAATTTTTCACCATTTCTTCCTGCTCTACTAAATTAAGTTTATGTTTAGTTAAAGTCAATTGTTCTTTTAATTTGATATTTTGTGGGGTATTTTGTAGTTGAATCTCTAATTTTTTTAAAAACAAGTTTTATTCCATTTTCCATATTTTAATGTCTCTTTTCAGTGAACAGCATGATTACAGGTTTCACATATACATACAGATATGACCATGGTTACATATTCAGTTTTTATATCCAATTCCTTATCTTAACAGTGCTTTTATACATTTTCTATTTTATTGTATTATTCCAAATATTTATCTCATTATTTCACTTATGATAACTTCATAATCATTATACTTTAGTACTTTCAACTGTCACATTTGTGTATTTCATCTTAAATTCTAATTAAAAAAGACAGTTCTTCTATAAATTGGTTTCCCCCCTGAAATGTGCCACCTCTAAGTTATACATTCATTTATTTCACCCCTTTTACATCTCGTTGAAACATTTAAGCACAACCCCCACCTGTGGACGTTGGGCCCTCATACCACCCTCATGGAGTCTGTTGCTGACCATTTGAGCAGCCACATGCACATTTGTGGCCTGCTGGAGGTCATTTTGCATGGCTCTGGCAGTGCTCCTCCTGTCCCTCCTTGCACAAAGGTGGAGGTAGCGGTCCTGATGCTGGGTTGTTGCCCTCCTACGGCCTCCTCCACGTCTCCTGATGTACTGGTCTGTCTCCTGGTAGTGCCTCCATGCTCTGGACACTATGCTGACAGACACAGCAAACCTTCTTGCCACAGCTCGCATTGATGTGCCATCCTGGATGAGCTGCACTACCTGAGCCACTTGTGTGGGTTGTAGGCTCCGTCTCATGCTACCACTAGGGTGAAAGCACCACCAGCATTCAAAAGTGACCAAACCATCAGCCAGAAAGCATAGGAACTGAGAAGTGGTCTGTGGTCACCACCTGCAGAACCACTCCTTTATTGGGGATGTCTTGCTAACTGCTTATGCTTTCCAGCTGTTGTCTATTCTATTTGCACAACAGCATGTGAAATTGATTGTCAATCAGTGTGGACAGTTTGACTTCACAGAAGTGTGATTGACTTGGAGTTACATTGTGTTGTTTAAGTGTTCCCTTTATTTTTTTTGAGCAGTGTATAATAGCAAATAGATTGAAGAGACTCCTGAATGAATATATTAATTCAGAGCAAAATGGATTTTTACCAGATAGACAAATTAGGAACAATGTAAGGATAGTAATAGATACTTTGGAATATTATGATGCCCACCCGGAGAAACAAGTATTCCTTGTCTTTTTGGATGCTCAGAAAGCATTTGACAACTTGAACTGGCAATTTATAATACAACAAATTTACAATATGAACCTAGGAACTAAATTTGAGCACATAATAACAATATATTCTACCCAAAAGGCAAATATGTTTTCTCTCTTGCCACCTGCAGTATCTGTGTTTTAATAGTCGTCTTGGTAAATCTGATGTGAACTTCTCTTGGTAACCTATTTCTCATTGCATATCTTGTATAGACACGGAACACTTCATCCATCCCATCCATCATCTTCTCTTTGGTTATCTCTAACTCTTCTGCCAGTATTTCTGTCATTATTTCAGCAAGGTTTTCACCTTTTCCTTCTTCTACATTTTGAAATCTCAAGTAAAATTCTGATCTATCGATTTCCCAACCTAATGGTCCACTCCTGCCCTTTTCAACATTGCTCAATTGAGTATCAATATCTCCAATTTTCTTATCTTTTTGTATATCTTCTTCGATTTTCTTAAATCTGTCCTCATATTTCATCATCATCTGTTGAATATTCTCTACTTTCTCATCTGTCTTTTCAGTTCTTTGCTCAATATTCTCTGTTCTCTTTTCAATCTTCTGGATTCCTTGCATAATCATCTGCAATGTCACTTCCTTCTCTTTCTCCTGTTGTAGCATTATCTGTATTGATCTTTGTCTTCCAGATGGTGAAGAGGAGGGTATTGGTATTGAGAAAGCTGGGGCTGTTGTCTTTCTGCTCATTTTGTAATACTTATCTGTAAAAAAAAAGAAAGAAAAAAAGGGAAAAGAAAAAAAGCAAGGGTGAAGGCAGACAACTGCTGCTCCAAAAAATAAAAAGGGGAAAAAAAATCTTCAGGCACTTGTATACCTTAATCCAATTAGTTGCAGTAATATGCGAAAAAAAGAGGGTATGGAAAAAAGGAAAAAAAAGATTTTTTTTTTTGAAGAAAAAAAGGGTAGGGGGAAGGAGAAAAAAAATAAAAAGTGATAGTCTATGTATTTCTCTTAATAAAAAAAGAGCAAAAGAAAAAAATTACATTCTAGTTCCTGGGTTAAAAGGTTAAAATCCAAATATAAAAATCCAACTAGAGGGGAAGTAGAAAAGAAGGTAAGAAATAATGAACAATTCTAATAGAAAGCAAGCCACTGCCACTAAATATCCAAGGCTCTTTGGTAAATCAACTCAGACTTTCCAGTTCCAGTATTTTCAAGGTCACTTCAATCTTCTTTCTTTCAACTACAACTCCAGACTCCAGCTATCTGTAGTTTCACAGATGAGCATCTTATAAACAATCTGCCATCCTCATCCCACTATCTTTTTCAGTGCAAAGCTCAGAGTACATAAACAAATAAAAGAAAAAATAAAACAGTATATCCAAGCCTGGCAGTGCTACTTATTTTTCTTCACTTTCACTTCCCCCTCATGTATCCAAAACCAGGAACAGAAGAAAAAAAAGTAAAATCTTTTCTTTTTTTAAAAAAAGAAATAAATCTCAAATCAGAAAGAAGAGTCTTAAAGCAGACTTTCAAGAGAATTGTTAAAAAAATAGGAAATTTAAAAAGACCAGTCCAGTTTAAAATTAAGAAGCTTTGCCAAATTCCAAGTTCCAGTAAAAAGGGGGGGAAAAAGAAACTTTCAATTTAACTAGCTTAATCTCGCTGCTTAAGCTCTTTTCACTTTTAATTTGACTTTAAGTCTTTCAGGGTGTTCTCTCCAAAAAACAATAAGTAAAAGTTCATCTCACCAAACTGACACACTTTCTTTCGATCTCTTCTGTTCCAGAGCTGCCCCAGCTTCAGCAGCTTGAATGGCTGCCTCTCTGCTGCTGGCAAAAAGGACTTTTCCTGGATCGACCAGGGACTTTGCGATGTCCCTGGGATCAGCAGGACGTGCCCTTATCAATCACCGTCTCTACAGGACGGTTTAGGTCTGTTAGGACCATCCAGCAGCGGAGATATCGACGGTGATCTTGGAGGATCAAGATCACGTGTCGTACCACTGCTACGCCAGCGACGCCCTCCCAGGCAGGCAGACCTTTTGGATGAATGTATGGATAGATAGGTAGGCAGGCAGGCAGGCAGGCAGGCAGGCAGGCAAGCAGAAAGGAAGACAGACAGACAGACCTTTTGGATGGATGGATGGATGGATGGATGGATGGATGGATGGATGGATGGATGGATGGATAGGTAGGCAGGCAGGCAGGCAGTCTGCGGTGCTGGTGCCTCGAATGCCCCCTGCCTCCTCTTAGTGCCCCCAAGGGGGCCGGCAGAGGCACACTAAGAGGCGGCAAGGGGGCCTTTGAGGCGCTGGCCCCACAGGCTCACCCCATTGACTCTTGCACCGCTCCAGAGCTGGTGCCTCGAATGCGGCAGCACATTGGGAAAGTAAAGCAAAGCCGCCACTGCATTCAAGGCGCCAACCCCAGAATGGGCAACAGTCAATGGGGTGAGCCTGCGGAGCCAGCGCCTCGAACGCCCCCTGCCGCCTCTTAGTGCCCCCAATGTGGCCAGCAGAGGGGCGCTAAGAGGGGGCAGAGGGTTCAGGCGCTAGCACCGCAGGCTCACCCCACTGACTGTTGCACCAGAGCGGCTCAAGGGGCTCAATGGGGTCAGCCCGCGGAACTGGTGCATTGAAAGCGGCTGCGGCGGCACGTTGCTCTACTTTCCCAATGAGCCACTGCTGCCGCATTTGAGGCACAGGCTACGGAGTGGTGCAACAGTCAGTGGGGTGAGCCTGAGGGGCCAGCACCTCAAATGCCCCCTGCCGCCTCTTAGTGCCCCCTGCCAGCCCCCTTGCCTCTTAGCGCCCTCCTAAGGCATCCCACTGTCCCCCGGGGCGGTACCACCCACTTTGGGAACCACTGCTCTAAAGCTTACTGCTCTAAAGCTCAGAGCACTACTGGTGAGTAAAACAGCTGAGGCGCAGCAATCCACTGTGCTGCACAAATCAGCTGAGCTAAAAAACACGGAAATATAGGACAGGATAGGGCGGCCGGAGCCAACTGCTGGAACTACCAGTTCGCTACAACCGGTCCGAACCAGCAGGAGCCCACCACTGTTTACAACCACTATGGAGCCCGACAGTTCTGTTGCTGAGTGAGACAGTTGTGAAGTCCCGTTTTACGATCTTCCTTGCTGCCATCGTTCAGTGAATCAGTGCAGTTGCTAAGTGAATAACATGGTTGTTAAGCGAATCTGGCTTCCCTGTAGACTTGGTGGGTGAGAAGGTCGCAAAAGGGGATCACGTGACCCTGGGACGCTGCAACCATCATAAATACGGGTCAGTTTGCCAAGGGGCCGAATTTTGCTCATGTGACTGCGGGGGAGGTTGTGTGAAAAACAGCCATTTGGGTTTTTTTTAAGTGCCATTGTAACTTTGCACGGTTACTAAACGAATGGTTGTAAGTGGAGGATTACCTGCATGAATAAAATGAAGGTGTGTTTATGCCGGTGTGCGAATTAGAAAAAAAAAGAGGAGTGTTCTTTTGAAAATCATCCAAGCTTCTGATTATTGTGCGACAATTATAATTTTTCTGTTAAATGAAGAACAGATATTGCAAAATAGAAAACAGGAGTTGGACAGGCCAGGAAAGCTTCTGCTTTTTAATAAAATTTGTGACAGTAAAAAATGTTCCTGATTTTTTTTTTTTTGTTACCGAAATTCAGAAAGGTTGAAGAAAGCTAGCTGTGTGACCTTGGGCCAGGAGACTGGGAGTTCTAGTTTCCCCTCCCCCCTCTCCCATAGCCATGAAAGCTATCTGGGCCAATCACCAGGAGACTGGGAGATCTAGTTCTCCCCCCCCAGCATTAAAGCTAGCTGGGGACCTTGGGCCAATCACTAGGAGACTGGGAGTTCTAGTCGTTTCCCCCCCCCTGTGACCAGGAAAACCAGCTGGGTGGCAAATCCCAAGTTGGGCAATTACCAGGAGACTGGGAGTTCTAGTCCCCCTCCTCCCCTGTAGCCATGATAGCTGGCTGGGTGACCTTGGGCCAATCCCCAGGAGACTGGGAGTTCTAGTTCTGCCTTAGCCATGAAAGCTGGGTGACCCTGGGCCAGTCACTCTCAGCCCAATCCACCTCACAGGGTTATTGTTTTTTGGGAAAGAGGAGGAGGAGGAAGATACATTGTACATATTCACTGCTTGTTATTTGCCAGAATAACAAAGGCGGGATGTAAATACACCAATAAATTTCACCACCATTGGATGCCCCTGGAGAGCAGGCTGGATGCAGTGGACAATTGCCAGTTGTCATGGGTGGGTAGGGTGGAAAATGTGCCCCTCCCCAAACCCCGACAAACAGACAAAACAACAAAGGGGGGGAAACCCCTCTAAATAACCCAAAAGAAGCTTAAATTCTTGACGACCGAGATCAGCGGGTTTGCAGAGAGCCACACAGCAGCCGGATTACGGCTCAGGAGGCTGCAAAGTCCCATCCTCACCCAAGGTGTCTTCTGCAGGGACATTTATAATTAGCCATGTTAGTGGGGCCGGGATTAAGCCTCGTTGGCTGTGTTTCGGAAGGTGGCAATGACTAACATGAAAGTCCCCAAGTTCCTAGAGTCTTTTAAAGTTCTTGATGACATGACTCAGCCCTAAGTAGGCCGCCTGCTTTTATTTTTATTTTTTAAAAAATAAACTTTATTAGTCTTTTATAACTTTTTAAAAAACACAAACAAAACAAAGAGTACAAATATCTTAACTTCAACGGTTTGTGGCATTCGTCTTATACTACTATTTTGTGGCTTATTTACAAATATATACAATTTATGTGAATGTAAACATTAGTTTATATGTTGCTTATCATTAATTTTTCATCATCCATTTATCTATCTTTGCTCAACCCAGTCATACCATTTTTCCCAAGTTGTATAATACTCAGTCTCCTCTTTCTCTTGTAACACCAAAGTTAATTTATCCATCTCAGCACAAGTCATTATTATTTTTTTAATAAAAATTTTATTTGGGTTTTCACAAAACATAATACAAGTAAAATTTCTTTTTTGAGAACAGCATGGTCCTGGGTTATCGCTTCTCCATACAGACACAAATTCAATTTCATATTCATCTTTGTGTTCTATTCCATATCTTATTACTATTTTAACATTTTCTCAATAATTTTTCCCTTCCCTTAGTTTTCTCAATCTTACTTTTAATTATCTTATTCCTTTCTAAATTCAATTATATATATATCTTTTTCTAAGTTTCAATATCTTTCTAGTCATTATATTTATACTTTTGTCTGTCCTGTTTCAATTTCATATTTTCTTTTCTCATTAAACAAAATTTTTCTCTGTAGTTACTAATTGGAGTATGACACCTTTGTATCTTTTAATTTTAATCCATTCAACTCTTATTTAAACTTCAATTTATTTATGCCTTTACAATTATAACATTCAATATAACACATAACTTCCAGTCGAATTCTGCTTGGTACATTCTTAAAATACCCACTAAGTTCTTAAAGAGATATATAAAGATATATATATAAAAATAATAAATAAAATACTTACTCTCTTCCAATTCAGCTCTATCATTAATGTTAGTTATAATCTTTGACATCTTTAACATTTCTTTTCAATAGGGTATCATACTTCTAGGGACACTTATAATATTTCCATAATTTTTTCATGTTTCTTTCATATTCCTCTTCACTTAAATTTTTATAACACATTTATAATAATTAAAATGTTCCCCTCCTTTCCTAATTTCATTCTCATTCTCTTTATTTCATTTATTTATTAAACATTCCATTATATTACAATGAGTATTTTATCTACCATTTTAATAACACTTGTTTCATATTTTCAAAGTTCATTTCTATTTCTAATATAACTACTATTTTATGTACCCTTGCAGAATCCCCTTTCAATTAAGTTTTCACCCATTATCTCTGTGTCTTCTAAATAGGCTCATACCCTTAATCCTTGTACATTTTCCCTGTTTCTCTATGTCCTGTTTCTGTCCTTTATAATTTCTTTTCCTTTCCCTCTTGCCCCTCTTCTTCTCCCTTCCCTTTTTGACCCCTTCTCTCTCTAATTCTGATTCTCTCTTCTGTAATCCTCTCTTCTGTTTCTTCCTAATGTTGTAATTACTTTTCAAACTATTCTTTTTGGGGTTGTTTTTCAAATCTTAAATTTTCACTCTCTTTCCCCCCTTTCCTTTCTTTTCCCCACATAGAAATACTTGGTCATTGAAGATGGCTTCTTCTTTGTCCCGCCATTCTTGTTCTACAGGCATTTCTTGTTGTTTCTCATAGTTCAGGATCTCCATTTCTAAAAATTGAAATACGAAGCCAAAAGAACCTCTTTCTTCTTGTGCATCTTCTTTCTGTTTTTTAAGTTCCATTCTTAATTCTTCCAAGAGTGATACCATTTTAAAAACTTTTAAACAACCAACCGATTAATTTTAGTCCTTTAGATCCGATAGCCAAAAATCCAAAAATCACCAAGTAATCCAAATAATCCAAAGCTGTTTCTTCTTGCTTCTTTTTTCCCACTTTCTCTTCCTGGGGTTCTCTTATCTTGTTACAAAGTTTCAGTTAAAATGTATCTTTTAGGAATCTTGTTAAAGTTTCACTGTTAATTCCTTTCACTTCCAGGTGCTCTCCATTTTTCCAGATACCACCCTTTTGTTTTTTTCCTTCTTTTAAAAGTTTTTGAAAATCCAGAAATCTTTATTATCCCTTTGACATTTTATTTTCAGCTTAAATACCTGTTAATGTCAAAGTGGATTTTTGCTGATTTCTTGCTTAAAACTCTTAGTTGTCAATATAGGGAAGAAAAGAAACCAAATCCTTTCCCTTCCCTCTCTCATTCGCCGCTTCAACATCTTCTTTGGGAACAATGTTGTTCTTTATAATTCAAATTCCAGGGTACCTTATATTGTTGCTTTTTCAGTTTGACCCGGTCAGCCAAAACTTCCTCTTCTTAACTTCCTCCTGCACATTCTTTTCCGGTCAAATTCTTCTTTGAGGTGGCCATTTCTGACCACCGCTGCAACCGCCTTCGGGAAAGAGAGTAATGGTCAGTTGGGGAGGAGAGATGTGACTCTCCTAGACCCTGCTGGCAGTCTCCCCCCTCTTCACCACCTCTATGGGGTGGCTTAGCCCCGAAACCAGGCGGCTCGGGGTGCTCCAGCGGCAAGCACAGATCAAAACTGTGCACAATCGCAGATTTCGGTCTGTCGCTGAAGTAGCTCAGACCGGAAGCCTCACAGGTCATTATTTTTTGAATGATCAAATTCTGGTGGTATACATGTATGTTTCCAGCACTGGGCATAAGCAATTCTGGCTGCAGTTAGAATATGTAATACTTATATTTTATATTTCTCCCGTATTTCTTTTTGAATATCCACAATAAAAATAGTTCCGGTTCTAGTTCTATTGGTTTATTAATAATCTCTTGCAACCATTGCTTAATTTTTAACCAATATTTTTGGGTCTCCGGGCAGGACCGCCACATGTGGTAGAGTGTACCTTTTTTCTTTTTGCACTTCCAACATGCCGGATTCATGTTGGGATACATTTTTGCTAATCTTGAAGGAGGCAGATACTATCTATAAAACATCTTGTAAGCATTCTCTTTATATGCAGCTGATTTTGTTAATTTATAATTTTGAGTCCACATGCTTTCCTATTCTGTCAAATTTATGTTATGACCAATATTTTGGGCCCAGGCTATCATGCATCCTTTAACAATCTCTTCTTCCAATTCTACCTCCAACAAATACTTATAAATTTTTGTAATGTTTTTTTTGTCTGGACCTATTAAAATTTTGTCTAATTGTTGTGGTTTCAAATATGTTCCAAAATATTTTATGTCTTTTTTGTACCTATTTTGTAACTGAAGAAATGCCCACCAGTCAATATGTATCCCTTGTCTTTGGAGGTCTTGCATTGATTTCAAATTTCCTTCTGCATCTAATACACCTTTGAATTTTGTCATCTTAACTAAATCTAGATTATTTGGATGAATAACGGCCTCCATCGTAGATAGCCAAATTGGGATCTTCATATAGTGTCTATTTTTAATTTTGGTCCAGTTTTGTAGTAGAGTCCCTAATTAAATGCCTATGAAAATACTGTTGCTTTCTAGTTCCTGTTTCCCACAAAAAGGCATGCCATCCTCTTTGCAGATCGTGACCTTCCAAGTTTAATATTCTTTTATTGGTTAAATTAATCCATTCTTTCATCCAGATTAGCGCTGCCGCACTATAGTATAACTCCCAATTTGGAAGCCCAAATCCTCCTCTGCTTTTTATATCTTGTAATGATTTTATCTTTATTCTGGGTTTTTTACCTAACCAAAAAAATTTCACCATAATTTTATTGGGTTCATTTAAAAAAGATTTCTCTAATCTGATAGGGATTGTTTGGAATAAATATAAAAATTTCAGTAAAATAGACATTTATGGCTGCTATTCTTCCCAGTAATGGTAATTGCAATTTGGCCCATAGTTCTAAATCATTTGTTTGTTTGTTGTAGTAATTTATTGTAATTATTCTCCTTTATTGTTTTGCATTGTGGAGTCAGCCATATACCTAAATATTTAATTTTCTTTATTGTTTGTAATCCCATTACCCTTTCTAATTCTATTTTTTGTAATTCTGTTACATTTTTGGTTAAGAGTTTTGTTTTCTGTCTATTAATTTTAAGACCTGCCACTTCCCCATATCTTTCTAGTTCATTAATTATCTCCTTCCCTATCTCTATTGGGTCTTCAATAAAAAACACCATATCATCCGTGAAAGCTTGCAATTTGTATTATTCTTTTCTAACTCTTGGTCTTTTTATTCCAGGATTTTGCCTGATTCATCTTAATAAGATCTCAAGTGACAATATAAAAAGCAGAGGAGGAAAAGGACAGCCTTGTCTAACTCCTTTTCTTATTTCTAAGCTCTGGGTATTTTCACCATTAACTATAATAGTACAAAGACAAAGAAATTATGGTGCTGAAACAGGTACCAAGAAGAGTAAGAGAGATGAGAAGAGAATATTTATTTTTGACTAAAGAGTTACTTAAAAGAGGAATAAATTACAGATGATTGATACCAGAAGGCCTCTTTTTCACCTGGCAGGAACAAAGACACAGAACTGACACAGTTGTAAAAAGCTGAGCTATTCTACTTAGAATATCTTAGAGGAAAGGAGGAAGATACAAGAAAAGAAGAGTCGTTAATTGAATTTCAAGAGGAGTGTATAGCAGTAATTGAACAAGAAAAAGAAGAAGTTGCAGTAGGTGGTGTACCCAGAGAGCAACAAGAACTAAGATCTACGAGAGCAATAAAACCCTCTTATAAAGCTTAATATGGATGAAAGAAAATTGATTACAATTAACATAAATGGACTTAATTTGGCTACAAGAAGTACATATTAAAGAACAACACGAATATATATTGAAACAAAAAAAATTAGGGAAATTATTCATGTCGTTGACACAATGTAAAAAAAAGAGGTGTGGTTTTATATATTAGAGATACAATTTTGGCAGAACTAATTTATACAGATGATGATGGAAGGATTTTGATGGTGGAAATAATGGACAATAATGTTAAAACACTTTTAATTGCAATTTATGCTCCAAATGACAACCAAGAAGAATTTTACAGGAAATTACATATGAAAATAATTGAACTGGACTATGCTAATATTTGTATGATGGGAGATCTCAATAAAATAATTAATGATTGGCTGGACTATAAATCACAGAAATCAACAAAGAAAACTAGAAAAGATACTACCAAAATCTTTCTTTTGAATGATAGAAGTAAACTTAAAAGATGCATGGAAAGAGAGAAATGTGGAAAACAAGCAATATACTTTTTACTCAGACATGCATCATGGTCCAGAATAGACATGACATGGATGTCAGGAGAATTACTTGCCAACATACGAGAAATTGAAATAGAAACAAGCACTTGGGCAGACCACAACCCAATGACAGTCATTTGGAAAGGACAAAACAGGAGATCTAGATGGACTTTAAATAATATGATATTAAAGGAAAAAGACGTTAAAAAGAAAATAGAGAAAGAATTGGTTTTCTTTTTTAAAGAAATTAGAAAAGAGAATACATCTTTACAGAATTTCTGGGACACGATGAAGGCCTACACAAGAAGTTTGATAATAGAATATACAAGGAAAAGAAAAAGAAAACAGAAAAAGACTTTCAAAACATTGGAAGATGACTATAAAAGACTGGAAAAAGAATTACAGCAAAAAGAATCTCAGCAAAAAAAAGACATTAAAATGAAAATGGATATAACTAAACATAAAATGGGACTAATGGAAAAAGAGGAATTAGCA
This sequence comes from Pseudonaja textilis, assembly GCF_049901715.1. NCBI lineage: Eukaryota > Metazoa > Chordata > Lepidosauria > Squamata > Elapidae > Pseudonaja > Pseudonaja textilis. The sequence continues at coordinate 1,131,047 of NW_028262864.1, read as the reverse complement.
CAAAAAAATTAAAAATGCTGAACAGAATTACTTTGAAGATGCAAACAAACCAAGCAGATGGTTACCCTGTGTTGAGGTAATTCCCCGTTAGGACGTAGTGAGATAAGTGTTTGAATAATACACACACAGCACACAGATACACTGTACAGTAAATGTAGGTTTTTACTTTCAGAAAAGTTAAGCAAAGTTCAAACACAGTCCAAAGTCATTCACAGGTAAGTCAGTCAGTTTTCAGTCCAGGGATAATCCAATAACAAAGTCCAGTGTCAAAAACAGTTCAGTATCAGACTTACATCAAATCCAATATCAGTCAATTAGAAGGAACGGCAAAATTCTCCAACAGAAGGAAACAGAAGGGCTCACTGAGACACACACTCTTCTGAGACTAAGACTAAGCAACCCAGGTTTCTGGCTGCATCTTATGGCCATTTGAGAAACCACACCCAATTACAATTTTTAGCATTCCCTGAAAGATACAGTATTAAAATGTCTATCCTGGTTTATATATTTCCAACCCAAATACCTGTTGGGTGACTTATATTCCTAACAGCCTATAAATTGAGAAAGGAAAGAGAATCAAGAAGGATTAGTCAATTAATAAATGAAGAAGGACATGTTTGTTATGGAAATGAGGAGAAAATTATGCAAGATTACTATGGAAAATTGCATTATCAAGAGAATATTCAAGAAGAAAAAGCTAAGCAATATTTACAGAAAGTGAATTTACCCCAGATACCCAAAGATATTGAAATAATGCTAGAAGGGAACATAACGATGATGGAATTAACAGAAGCTTTAAAAAAAACAATGTTGGAAAAGCACCAGGTCCAGATGGATTGCCAGCGGAATTTTATCAGACTTTTCAGGAAATATTGAATCTTCACCTATTAGAAGTTATGAATGAAGTTATGTCAAAGAAGAGAATACCCAAAACATGGTCAGAAGCATATATTACACTTATACCGAAGGAGGATACAGACCCACAGCAAGTTAAAAATTATAGACCTATATCCCTACTAAATTCAGATTATAAAATCTTTGCCTCAATCTTGGCAGAAAGACTGAAAAGATATTTAAATAACTTTATCCATGCTGACCAAAATGGATTTCTGCCAAAGAGACAAATCAAAGACAATGTGAGAATAATTCTGGACACTTTGGAATACTATGAGGCACATCCTGAAAAGCAAATGGCCTTGATGTTTCTAGATGCACAAAAAGCCTTTGACAATGTGAGTTGGCGATTCATCTTACTGCAATTGATACAAATGGGCTTTGGTAAAAAATTTATCCAAGCCATTGAAATGATATATCATAAACAAACTGCAAAGGTTATGGTAAATGGAGAATTAACAGAATCCATAGATATAAGAAAAGGGACAAGACAAGGTTGTCCACTGTCGCCTCTGCTGTTTGTGTTAACATTGGAAGTGTTGAATAGGAATATTAGAGAAGAAAAAGAAATAAAAGGAATGAAAATTAAAAAGGAAGAGTATAAATTGCAAGCTTTTGCAGATGACCTGGTATTTATATTAGAGGACCCATTGGAAACAGCACCTAAATTAATAGAAAAGATAGAAGAATATGGAAAAGTAGCAGGTTTGAAAATAAATAAAGATAAAACAAAGATATTAACAAAGAATATGTTAGCAAGACGAAAGAAAGAGTTGGAAGAAGTTTTAGAAATACAGGTCACAAATAAGGTTAAGTATTTAGGGATATACATTACACCAAGATGTAGCACACTGAAGGAGGATAACTATCTTAAACTCAAACAGCAGATTGCAACAGATTTGGCAAAATGGGAAAACTTACAACTATCATTGATTGGGAGAATATCTACAATTAAGATGAATGTATTGCCTAGAATTTTATATTTATTCCAGACAATTCCAATTCGACTAGGGAAAGAGTTTTTTGAAGACTTAAATAGAATTGTGCTGAAATATATTTGGCAGGGTAAGAAAGCGAGAATATAACGTAAACTGTTACAAGATGCAAGAACAAGAGGAGGGTTTGCCTAGCCCAACTGGGAATTATATTACCAAGCGACAAATCTGATGTGGGTAAAGGAATAGATAACATTAAAGAACAGAAGATCATTGACTTTAGAAGGGCATGACTTGCTGCTGGGATGGCATGCTTTCCTCTGGTATAAGGGAACTAAAACACGGGTATTTTAGAAGACATTACATTAGAGAGGCACTGTTTTTGAATTGGGAGAAGATAAAAAGACAACACTACTTAAAAATCCCATTATGGATATCTACTATTGAAGCCTTTTCTTATCCAATAATACACTGCTCAAAAAAATAAAGGGAACACAAAAATAAGACATCCTAAATCTGAATGAATGAAATATTCTTATGAAATACTTTGTTCATTACATAGTTGAATGTGCTGACAACAAAATCACACAAAAATTATCAATGGAAATCAAATTTAGCAACCCATGGAGGTCTGGATTTGGAGTTACACTCAAAATTAAAGTGGAAAACATTTTTATTGATCAAGACACAAAAAGAGTCACAAAACAGACAGAAGATATTAGAAACACCAATCAAGCAGAACACAGTAAACTCCAAGACCAATAAACACAGACCAAGACTCCCAACCAATCAGGATGAAGAAAAAACCATTCTGGCATAGCAGTAGGCTGCCCCAAATTTAAAACTGAAACGGCTGTGATAGTCTGACTCACAGACGAACACAAAACAGAAGCCTGATGATGGCAGATGAGATTCTGCCGAAACGTTGCTACAACTTTAAAAGCACAACTACAATGACATGGGAAAATACCCGAACAAAGCTGAATACCATACATGTAAGTACCCGTGAAAACTTAAGAATATAGATATAGATATAGATATAGATATAGATATAGATATAGATATAGATATAGATATAGATATAGATATAGATATAGATATAGATATAGATATAGATATAGATAGATATAGATATAGATATAGATATAGATATATCGGAGGTTTGAGCCTGCTCTGTTAGAAGACACAGGCTCGAGTAATGAGGAAGAGGAGGATTTGGCCTTGAGGTTTGAGCCTGCTTTGCTGGGAGACACAGACGTGAGCCAGGAGGAAGAGGAGGATTTGGCTCTGAGGTTTGAGCCTGCTTTGCTGGAAGATTCAGAATCATCTTCCTCCCCAGGACCTTCTTCCCTGGTTGTGCCTCAGGTGTCGGCAGATAATCAGGAGAGAGTGCCGGAGTCCTTGGCTGAGGATCAAGCTGAGGAATGCTGGTTTGATGCAAGGCAAAGACGCAGGCAGAAGCATGAAATGCAACATTAAAGGAAATGTCAAATCAGGGACTGACTTGAGAGACTGACACACCCCTCAGGAAATAAAAGAGGGCGTGTTAGCTCTGAATCCTCATTTGGGACAGTTTGTTTATTCGGGATAGCAGCTTTGACAAATTCTCTGTGCGGCGTCTGCCTTTTGATTTATGGTCTTGTTTGTTATCGGACTTGGCAGGCAGCTTTTGGAAGACTGCCAAGGACTTCTCCAGTCAAAGGAATTTAACTCTGTCGTTCCTGGTCCTGTCTGTTTATTTATATTCCTTTGAAAACTTGGACTCTCACCTTGTGGTCACAGGTGAGACAGAACATTTTTGTCCCGAACCCGCAAATACCATCTTCTGACCAAGATGGAACAACAACAGCAGCAGCAGCAGCAACAGCAGATTAATGAACTTCTACAAGATAACCAGGTTTTGCAGCAACAAGTCACTCAGCTGGTTAACCATCTTACGCTGCTGCTCCTCCTGACCCTCCCCATAGGAAATGCCCAGTAGCTGTGCCAGATAAGTTCTCTGGGCAGCCTGAAATGTTCCCGCCTTTTATGGGACAGTGCCAACTGTTTATGGCTCTGAGGCCCGAGGATTTTCCTGATGACCGGGCTCGGGTGGGGTTTGTTATCAGCCTTTTGTCAGGCTTGGCTGCCAGGTGGGCCACTCCTTTGTTGGTGCAGAATAGTCCCTTGCTAACGGACTATCGGGGTTTTGGTGTCACCTGAGATTTATGTATGAGGACCCCATATGGGCTCAGACAGCAGCTAGACGCCTGAGGGAACTTCGCCAGGGGAAGTGCCCATTGCAGGAGTTCATTTCAGAGTTTTGACTGCTCTGCTTGGTCTCTGCATGGAATGAGACTGCTCAAATGGATGCTTTCCAAGATGGTCTGTCGGATGACATACAAGACGAGTTGGTGCACATGGAGCCAGCCCTGACCCTCAATGCTCTGGTGGTGCAATGTTTGTGCATTGACGCCCGGCTTCAACGGCGCAAGACTAGACGCCCAGTTCCGGAGCAGCCATCCACCTTAAGGCCACAGCATCCTGTACAATCAGCGCCCCAGGTCTTCCACAGTGCCATGGCCAGAGCCGAGGAGCCGATGGAGTTGGGTACGGTCCAACCTCGTTTGACGGCCCAAGAACGCACACGGAGACTCTAGGGAGGCTTATGTCTGTATTGTGGGGGGCCTGGACATTTTGCGAATTCCTGTTCTGGTAAACAACAGGGGGAACACTAACCAGTGCCCAAATCTAACCTTGTACAGTCGGGGAAACAAGGTTGGTCTGGTCTTGGGGAAACTTTAAGCCAGACATGTATCAACCAACCGCCCAAAGTAGCAGAGGTGAACTCTGGTCCCCCTCGACATTTACTTTTAGACATGTGGGTTTTCTTGCAGTCCCAGTCGGAGGGGATTCCTGCAGTTGCGTTGGTAGACTCGGGGGCTACTACCAGTTTCATGGACCAGGCCTTCGCAACTCATTTTGACGTCCCTTTGGTTGCGGTGGAGCCTCCAATCAAGGTGGAAACAATTGATGGGTGGGAGCTTCGTGCTGGGCCCATTCGTTTCGCTACCCAGCCATTGCGCCTGGCTATTGGGGACCATGAGGAGGCGATTAGTTTTTACATCACTGCGGACCTCCATTTCCCCTTGGTCCTTGGTATGGCCTAGCTACAGTTACACGATCCTCTGGTGACTTGGGCGCAGAACGCCATTTCGTTCCCGAGCCTCCAGTGCGTGGACCATTTGCGACACACCTGTGCTGGCCAGGACATCGCCACCCCCGCCGTCTCTGTACCTCCTGAATTCTCTGATTTCGTCGATGTATTTAGCAAGAAGGAGGCAGATCGGTTACCCCCGCATCGACCCTATGACTGTCCTGTGGACCTTCTACCTGATGCCCCAATACCCAAGGGATGCCTGTATTCTATGTCTGAGCCTGAATTGGCCGCCCTTCGTGATTTCTTAGACAAGAATTTGGCCAGGGGGTTTATTCGGCCATCGTCATCCCCTCTTTCTGCTCCCATTCTTTTTGTTAAAAAGAAGACGGGAGATTTGCACTTGTGCTGCGACACTGCCGGTTGAATGCAATTACGGTGAGGAATAGTTATCCCTTGCCGCTCATTCCAGAATTGATGGAGCGGTTGCGGGAGGCCACTATTTTCACCAAGCTCGATCTTCAAGGGGCCTACAACCTGGTGCGGATACGAGAGGGGGATGAATGGAAGATGGCGTTTGGCACCAGATATGGTCATTTTGAATACACCATAATGACGTTCGGGTTGACCAACACTCCTGCGGTCTTCCAGCACCTGATGAACGACGTGTTCTGGGACATGCTTGATCAATTCATGGTGGTGTACCTGAACGACATTTTAATCTTCCAGGTCTAGGGACAGCCACCTTCCACATGTTCGCTTGGTTTTACAGCAACTTTGGAAGCATCAACTCTATGCGAAGCTGGAGAAATGCCTCTTTTTCCAGACTTCCATAGAGTTCTTGGGGCACATCATCTCCTCCGAAGGCATTGCCATGGACCCGCGTAAGGTGGAGGCTTTGTGTAGTTGAGAACCCCTTCGTCGAGTGAAAGACATTCAACGTCTCTTGGGGTTCGCTAATTATTATCGGACCTTCATCCCGGGTTTTGCCAAGCTCACGGATCCCATCACTCAGCTCCTTAGAAAAAAGGTGCCGTTCCAGTGGGGGCCCCCGCAGCAACAGGCCTTTGAGGCTCTTAAAAAGGCCTTCATCGCAGAACCTATCCTGAGGCATCCTGATCCACATCGTCCATTTGTGGTGGAGATGGATGCGTCCAACGTGGCTATTGGGGCGGTGTTGTTGCAAGCGTCAACGGATGGTGTCACTCTTTTTCCCTGCACTTACTATTCTAGGAAACTCACTCCGTCTGAGCGCAACTATACTATCTCGGAAAAAAAGTTGTTGGCTATCAAGGCTGCATTTGAGACCTGCCGACATCATCTTGAGGGGGCCTGGCACAAGGTGGAGGTTCAGACGGATCATCATAATTTGGAGCACTTGACCACTGCGAGGAAGTTGAACCAGCGACAGATTCGGTGGTCGTCGTTCTTTGCTCAGTTCAACTTTTTTGTGACTTATATCCCCAGTGGTCAAAATCAGAGAGCAGATGCCCTGTCCCGTAAACTAGAGTATCTTTGTCCCAAGGACCCGCTTCCTCCACTTACGGTGCTACCACCGGAATCTTTGGCTGTTATCCAGGAACCGGTGGATTTGCGGACTCGGATACGAGAGGCGCAGCGCTTAGATGATTGGTCGCAGCAGAGAATGGGGGAAATTGGACCTGACTCCCCATGGACTCTGGAGGAGGGCTTATTATGACATCAGGGTCGATTGTACATGCCCACCAGGACACTTAGATATATATATATACATATATGTATGTTGTGGCTCCGATTCCTGAGCCTGCATTGTTAGAGGAGGAGTACTCCGAAGATGAGGAGGAGGAATTGGGAATGCCTTCCTCCCCAAGACCTTCCTCTTTGGCAGTGCCTTCCTCCCTGATGATGCCTCAGGTTTCAGCAGATAGCCGAGAGGGACAGCCTGAGACTAATCAGGAGGAGGAGGGCATATCAGAGCAGCCTCTGACAGGGGATCAAGTGGACTAATGTTGGCTTGATCCTAGGCAGTGTCGTAGGAAGAGGTGTGAGCTGCAACATAGGAGGCGTGGGCGAATCAGAGAGTGAGCTGACTCATTGAGACATACCCCACAGGGGATAAAAGTGGGTGTGTTTGCTCTGGAAACTCTGTACGGGACAAAGTTTTACTTTTCTGTCAGGCTTCGGTGTGTTTTGTTTCTTGTGGTCTGCGTTGGAAGCTTTAGTGATTAATTTTTCTGGTTATCTTGTCAGACTTGGCAGGCAGCGTTTGTTCTACTGCCAAGAACACTGTATGTATAAAGGAATTAACTCTGTAAATACTGAATCTTCTTGCTTGCCTGTATTTGTCGGAGTTTGGACTTTTCATCTTCCTTGGAAAGGTGAGACATAACGTATGTATGTATGTATGTATGTATGTATGTATGTACGTATACGTATACGTATATGTATATGGATCTTCGGTTATTCGGGTTTTCTCCCGCGTAAAATTGGAAGTATCTAGGCGACGTTTCGATGAAGTCAAACACATCTGACTACCAAACCAAGTTAACCAACCTATTCCAAGACCCCACATACAAACCCCTAAACACAGACCCCACCACCTACCTAGAAAAAACCACCAGATCCAAAATAAAAGCCTCCCCCATCAGCAAAGAAATCCAGCAAAGAATCATACCCAGAGAGAAATCATCCAGATGCCCTAAGCTTTATGGTCTCCCCAAGATACACAAAGAAGGAACCCCACTTAGACCAATAGTCAGCTCCATAGGCTCACCTCTACAAAACCTAGCCAAATTTCTCACCAAACAACTACAGCCCTATGCAGAATCCATCAACTCACACGTAAGAAACTCATTCCAGTTCATCGAGATCATAAAGAAACAAAACTTACAACCCAGAGACCTACTAGTGAGCTTCGATGTCATATCCCTCTTCACCGAAGTGCCAATAAAAGAAGCCTTGACAGCCATCCAAAACAAATACAACCCCACAAGCACATCCTAGATCTGACCAACCACTGCCTATCCAATACATACTTCACCTACAATGGACAAAAAATACAAACAAATACAAGGAACACCCATGGGATCACCCCTCTCACCTGTCATCGCAAACCTCTACATGGAACACTTTGAAACACAAGCTCTAGAAAAATACGATCACAAACCCAAACTCTGGCTCAGATATGTAGATGACACCTTCATAATCTGGCCACACAGGAAAGAAAAACTGAACAACTTCCTCACACACCTCAACAGCCTACACCCCAAAATACAATTCACCATGGAAACAGAAGCTAACAATCAACTTCCCTTCCTAGATGTCTTAGTATACAAAAAATCCAATGGCTCCCTAGGACACACCATCTACCAGAAGAAAACACATACTAACCGCTATCTACACACACTCTCACACCACCACCTAGCACAGATCAATTCCCTAGCTGAGACACTCATCTCCAGAACAAAATGCTTAGCCGATGAACAACACCTAAAAACCGAACTACACACTCTCACTAACGTACTAACAGCCAATGGATTCCAAAGAAAGAAGATTACCAACCTAATCCAAAAAGAAACCCCAACCAAAATCCAAGACAGAGAACAAGAGAACGGCAAAGCCCTCCTCCCATATATAAAAGGCACTACAGACAAAATCAGCAAGATCCTCCAAAAACACAACATTAAAACAGCATTCTGCACAAACAGAAAAATATCCACCATCCTAAGAAACCCTAAAGACAGAATTGAGTTAGAAAACCAAGGAGTATACGAAATCCCTTGCACTGCCTGCTCCACCACATACATCAGACAAACTAACAGAAGAATAAGTGCACGCATTGAAGAACACAAGAACTCAATCAAAAAAGAAGAACCGACCTCTTCCCTGGTCCAACACCTCAAAGCCACAGGACATGAGATTGACTTTAAAAATACCAGAACTATCGCTAAAACCAAACACTTCAACAACAGAATAATCAGAGAAGCAATAGAGATAGAAAAACGCCTACACAGCATGAATAAACGAGATGATACCTCCCGCCTACCAGCCATTTGGAAACCCGCCCTCATGAACAAACGAGTACCTAACATGAAGAAGGACACCAGACCCACACGCACGAGGGCCACACAAGATGCTACCACCACACTTCCACGTAGAAAGCAGACTCACACCCACACAGAAGATGAGACATGACCACGGACCAGAAGCCGTACTGCAGCTGCATCACTACCCGCTTCAAACCCCTCCAACCCATACATGAAGCGAACTGACAGCCACCATGAAGATGCAGCACAACCACGAACGTGAAGCCGAACAGCAGGATCACAGCTCACCAGCTCAAATCCCCCAGCAACTAAGACTAACCTGAGCACAACCAAGCCCCCACCTGAACAGAACACCCCCCCACCCAATCAGAACACAGCCAAGCCCCCACCCAATCAAGTCCCACCCCCACTAGCAGTTAAAAGGAAGAAGCAGCTGCAAGCTCACCTTACTCCAAGAAGCACAAAGCCAAAGACACAAGCCTGAAGATGATGAATGAGACTTCATCGAAACGTTGGCTAGATACTTCCAATTTTACACGGGAGAAAACCCAAATAACCAAAGATCCACATACAAATACCCGTGAGAACCTCAGAAAACACACACACACACACACACACACATATATATATTTGTTATGTCTCACCTATGTTCATAGATGAGAAGACAAGGTTTCAGAATTCAAAATATTCAAGCAGAAACACAACCGGATTCAAAAGGGTTAATTAGCACAGTTTTCCAGTCCTTGGCAGACTTCCCGGAACCTGTCAGGCTAATCAGAATTGTCCATAATTCACAAGGCCACTCCAAATGTATTCTTTCGACTCATCAAACACTTTGCTTCCAAGCAAAGCTTGAGAGTCAGCACGCCTCTTTAAATAACCTGGATAGGCGTGTCAGTCTCTCCAATCAATGTTTGACCTGATGCCTCCCTTCAGATTGACGTTTCCTGGTTCTCCTAGTTCTGGCGTCAATCCACGATCTGTCAGTTTCCTCACTGGAAACCTCTGTCTCATTTTGTTGATCATTTGCTGGCATGAACGAAGTCGGTTCTGGGGAGGATTGTCTCTGCGACAATCTCTCATCCTCCTGGCTCACGCCTGTGTCCTCTGATAATTCAGACTCTACATTCACAGCAGGCTCCAACCTTCCATCGTCAGAGTCATCAGAGTCAAAACTCCCAGCAGGATCGATCCTTCCAGTCACAACATATATATATTCTTAAATTTTTGCGGTACTAACATGTATGGTATTCAGTTTGCTCAGGTATTTTCCCACGTTAGTTATGCTTTTTTAAAGTTAGCAACGCCGGCAGAATCACTGCCATCATCAGGCTTCTGTATTGTGTTCAACACAATACAGAACACAATACAGAAGCCTGATGATGGCAGATGAGATTCTGCCAAACGTTGCTACAACTTTAAAAGCACAACTACAGTGATGTGGGAAAATACCCAGCAAAGCTGAATACCACACATATATATATATATATGTTTTCTGAGGTTTTCGTGAGGTATTTGTATGTGGATCTTTGGTTATTTGGGTTTTCTCCCGTTAAATTGAAGTATCTAGCCTACATTTCGATAAAGTCTCATTCATCATCTTCAGGCTTGTGTCTTTGGCTGTGTGCTTCTTGAGTAATGTGAGTTTGCAGCTGCTTCTTCCTTTTAACTGCTAGTGGGGGTGTGACTTGATTGGGTGGGGGCTTGGCTGTGTTCTGATTGGGTGGGGGTGTTCTCATTGGTTGGGGGTTTGGCTGTGTTCTGATTGGGTGGGGGGGTGTTCTGTTCAGGTGGGGGCTTGGTTGTGCTCAGGTTAGTCTTAGTTGCTGGGGGATTTGAGCTGGTGAGCTGTGATCCTGCTGTTTGGCTTCGTGTTTGTGGTCGTGCCACATCTTCATGGTGGGCGTCTGTTTGCTTCATGTATGGGTCGGAGGGGTTTGAAGCGGGTAGTGGGTCTGGTGTTATTCTTCATGTTAGGTACTCGTTTGTTCATGAGGGCGGGTTTCCAAATGGCTGGTAGGTGGGAGGTATCATCTCGTTTATTCATGCTGTGTAGGCGTTTTTCTATCTCTATGGCTTCTCTGATTATTCTGTTGTTGAAGTGTTCAATTTTGGCGATAGTTCTGGTATTTTTAAAGTCAATTGACTTTAGATCTACATGTGGAGCAAGAAGATCTGCTTGTAAGTTTCGATGTGGTTTCACTATTCACTCAAGTCTCGATAAAAGAAACCCTTGAAATCATCAAAAATAAATACCAACCAGCTAAACACCTCATGGAACTAACAGAACACTGCTTAACCAACACATATTTCATATACAAAGGGAAAAGATACAAGCAAATTGAAGGAGCCCCTATGGGATCACCACTGTCACCCATTATTGCAAACCTGTTCATGGAAGAATTCCAATCCAGAGCCCTGGCTAATGCCACCCACAAACCCAAACTATGGTTAAGATACATCGATGACACATTCGTGATTTGGCCCCATGGAAAAGAAAACCTAAACAATTTCCTAACACACCTAAACAGCACACACCCCAAAATCAAGTTCACCATGGAAATGGAAACAAACAAACAACTACCATTCCTAGATGTACTAATCTACAAAAAAACAGATGGCACACTAGGACACACCATATACCAGAAGAAAACACACCAACCGCTACCTCAACGCCCAATCCCACTACCACCCAGCACAGATAAACTCCGTGGCCAAAACAATAATCACCAGAACCAAACACCTGGCAGACAAGATACACATAAAGACTGAACTATGCAGCCTGACTAGAGTACTGACAGCCAACAGCTTTCACAAAAGCAAAATCACTGGCTTGATCCACAAAAACACACTGAGACATAATGGAGACCTAGAAGATGAACAGACCTATGGAACAGCTGTCCTGCCCTACATAAGAGGTACTACAGACAAAATCAGTAAGATACTACACTGGCATCACATCAAGACTGCCTTCAAAACAGACAGAAAAATAGCAGCCATCCTTAGAAACCCCAAACATAAAATTGACCTGGAAAACCAAGGCATATACGAAGTCCCCTGTGCATCATGCCCGGCCACATACATTGGACAGACCAATAGAAGAATAAGTACCTGCCTGGATGAACACAAAAATGCAGTAAAAAAGCTGGAACACACTTCCTCACTAGTCCAACTCATGAAAGCCACAGGTCATAGCATCAACTTCAATGGCACCAAAACCCTAGCCACTATAGAAAACCCCAACCACAGAATCATCAGAGAAGCCATAGAGATTGAAAAAAGACCTGAAAGCATGAATAGAAGAGATGATTCCACCAGACTGCCAATCATTTGGAAGCCTGCACTCACAAACAAAAAAATCTCCACACCACTAGCCAGGCAAACACCTGGGCACAAACAGATCCCCTCTGATACCTCCAGCTCAAACACACCCCAACCAGGCACCCAGATGAAACCTAGCTTCCTAACAAATGATAGCCATCCATTTACTCAGAGCCAAGCTGCACTAAAGGCCTCCAATAAAGGAACACAATGTTGCCAGCCAATCAAGGCACAAAAAGAGCCACAAAACAGACAGAAGATATTAGAAACACCAATCAAGCAGAACACACCAAACTCCAAGACCAATAAACACAGACCAAGACTCCCAACCAACCAGGATGAAGAAAAAACCATTCTAACACAGCAGTAGGCTGCCCCAAATTTAAAACTGAAACAGCTGTGATAGTCTGACTCACAGACAAACACAATACAGAAGCCTGATGATGGCAGATGAGATTCTGCTGAAACGTTGCTACAACTTTAAAAGCACAACTACAATGACATGGGAAAATACCCGAACAAAGCTGAATAACACACACACACACACACACATGTATGTATGTATGTATGTATGTATGTATGTCTGCCTGCTTGCCTACCTACCTATCTACCAATATCTATCTATCTACCAATATCTCTCCCTCTCCCTCTCCCTACCTACCTACTTACCCATCCATCCATCCATCCATCCATCCAAAAGGTCTGTCTGTCTGCCTGTCTTCCTGCCTGCTTGCCTGCCTGCCTGCCTACTTATCTATCTATCTATCTATCTATCTATCTATCTATCTATCTATCTATCTATCTATCTATCTACCTACCTACCTACCTACCAATATACCTACCTACCTACCAATATACCTACCTACCTACCTACCTACCAGTCTATCTACCTACCTATCCATCCATCCATCCATCCATCCATCCAAAAGGTCTGCCTGCCTGCCTGCCTGCCTGCCTACCTACCCACCTATCTACCAACATACCTACCTACCTACCTGTCTCTCTCTCCATCCATCCATCCATCCATCCATGTTCGAAGTGCTGGCCCCGAAGACACATCAGGAAAGTAGAGCAAAGCCAGTCTGGGAGGGAGGGAGGGAGGGAGGGAGAGAGAGAGGGTGGGGGGACCTGGTGCATCAGATTGAAATGAGGCCTAGTTTAGACTGAGGCCTTTTCCACATTGAAACATTTTTGCCAGCACAATGAAACATCTTTGGCTTCTACTAAAGGTTTTGTGGACAAAACATGGTCAAGACTATCAGGAAGCTCTCATATTTTGTTGAGGCTTTAAACAGGATCCATTGGACCAGATCTCCACCCTAAAAAATTACTTTTCCCCGATGTATTACAGTGCCAATTCTGAAGAAGGCAAAACCAAAATGTACTGGTAAATTACAAGGAGAACACATGCACACACACACACACACACCCTTCTTACCCTGCTGGATCAGGTGATTGGACTAGAATAGATATCTCATTATCTTTCTCCTCCCTCCCTCCTATCTTTTTCTTTCTGTCCCTTCCTTCCATCCCCCCCTCTTTCTTTGTCCCTTTTTCTTTCTTTCCCTTTTTTCTTTCCTTCCTTCTCTCTTTCTCTCTCTCTTACTTTTCTCTCTCTCTCCCTCTCTCACGCTCACTCCATTGACTTGGTGCACCACAACGCTTGGACTTGAGCAGGTCCCTCCGGTGCAGCGGGCTCAATGGGGTGGACCTGCAGGGCTGGCACCTAGAACGCAGCAGTGGCGGCATGTTTGAAAAGTAGAGCAAAGCCAGAGGTTGGTAATTTTTGCTGCAAAGAATCACAAAAGCTTCTGGGTTGTGCACATTGACACACATGTCAATGCAATTCAGCAACATAAAATAAAGTAATACAAATAAAATAAATCAACAAGAATCGGCAAAGCATCTCTGATTAGATTTTATTCACTACTAGAATCTAATCTGAGATGTTTTGCCGATTCTAGTCCAATGACCTGCTCCAGCAGGGTTAGAAGGGAATGTGTATGTGTGTGCATGGCTGTCAAAACTCCAAAAACAGGTCAAGTAGCTCTGGGGAGGCCAGTCATAAATTAGAACACTTGCTAAACAACCGGCCATTAAGTGAGGACCACATGTATTTGGTTTGCCAGTCACCTGGCCACGCCCACCCAGTCACATGACCATGAAACCACACCTACTCAGTCATGTGACCACCAAGCCACGCCAGCCAGTCATGACCAAGCCATGCAACCCAGTCACGTGACCAGCAAGCCACACCCTCAAATTAGGCCATGCCCACAGAAATTTGAATCCCACCCCTGGGTGGGGGCCACCAAGGATGAGTTTGTAGCACCAAGAGGGCAGTGGACTGAAAAAGTTTGGGAACCACTGCTTTAGAAGCTAAAATTATTGGTTTTCGAACACTGTGCGAAGCATGCTCTCACAGAACCGGTTGTCAAACCAGTTGCAGCCCACCACTGATCATAAGGTCGAGGACTGCCTGCCTCCTTCCTTTCAGAAAAGAAAAGTTCTGAGATGGATTTTCATTCTACCTTGTTGCTTAGATCACACACACACACACGCACACACACACATAAAACAAAAGTATTGGCATGCTCACTGGCATGTGAGTCAACAGCTAACGAAAACAGAAAGAAGAAAAGGAAACACTAACACAGACACACACACAGAAATAGACACAAAAGTACGCCAGGAAATAAGTCAGAAAGAAGAGCAGCTTCATGATGACACACTTAGATGCAAGAAGCATTTACTGAAAGGGTCAGCAACCTGTGGCTCCAGAGCTGCATGTGGCTCTTTCATCCTGCTGCAGCTCCCTGTTGCCAGTCAGCTCCACAATTGAAAGGGCTTTCGGTTAGGACAGGTAGAGGAAAAAGGATGCCGCACTAGGAAGAGACTCTACGGTGTGGGGAACCGGACTTCCAGAATTGAGAGGGGGGGTTCTGGTTAGGACCTTTGGGGCTCTTTGAATGTTTAAGGTTGCTGACCCCTGATTTACTGAAAGGACCTACAAGGGGGGGGAAATGCAGCCCCCAGACTCAAAAGGTTTGTCGCAAACCAGGGTGGTCTTTCAGAGAACCACGGGGAAAAAAAATACGGCTAAAGCCTTGTGCATTTTAAGATCTACAGAGGTCCTTGACTTATGGCCACACTAATGGAGACCAATAGTTTGGTCGCTAAGTGAGACATTTCTTAAGTGAGTTTTGCCTCCTTTAATGACATTTCTTGCAATGGTTAAGTGAATCATTGCAGTTGTTAAGTGAGTCACCCGGTTGTTAAGCGAATCTGGGCTTCCCCATTGAACTTTGCTTGTCGCAAAAGGGGATCCCGTGACCCTGGGGATCATTGTGATATCGTAAATATGAGTCGGTCGCCATGCATCTGATTTTGATCATGTGGGGATGCTGCAGCAGTCATAAGCGTGAAAAGTGGCCCCAAGTCCCTTTATTTTCAGTGCTGTTGTAAACTTCAAATGGTCACTAAATGGGCTGTTGTAAGTCAAGGACTATCTAAGTGCAAAATGGACACCAAAAGAAATTTTG
Organism: Pseudonaja textilis; assembly: GCF_049901715.1. Taxonomy (NCBI): domain Eukaryota; kingdom Metazoa; phylum Chordata; class Lepidosauria; order Squamata; family Elapidae; genus Pseudonaja; species Pseudonaja textilis. Next base: position 1,115,194 of record NW_028262864.1, on the reverse strand, counting down.
TGTAGCTTGTTGGAAACTTTGACCTTTTAACCCTCAAATATGTGCTTGCAAAGAAACATCTCTGCTGTTATGTTGAATTACACACGGCTTCCCTGGATGCGAAAACTGATGGCATTCCCTAGTTGGGTCATGAAATGTCTGCAAGAAAACCACCAAAGCTCAGAGAGCACCAAGGACCCCACAACCCACCTCCTCCTCCTCCTCCTCCATGGAAACACACTCCCTCCTACACTGATAATGTCCTCTAGTTGTGTCATGAAACGTTTGCAAGAAAAACAAGCTCAGAGACCAAGGACTCCATAATCCAACTCCGAGCTGAAGAGGGCGGAGCTGGCGTTGCGACGATATGGCATGCGATTTTGGAGGTCTGAGATTGCTGCTGATATCTTTGCTCCTGGACGGTCCAATCGGATCTAAACTGTCCTGAAGAGACGGTGAATGTAAAGAGTACATCCTGTCGATCTCAGGGATACCTCAAAGTCCCTGGTAGATCCAGGAGAAGCTCTTTTTGCCAGCGGCAAAGAGGCAGCCATTAAAGCTGCTGAAGTTGGGACAGCTCTGAAATGAAAGAGAACAGAAAGAGAAAGTGTGCCGGTTTGGTGAGAACTTTTTCTTTATTTTAAGATTTGAAAGGACACCCTAAGGAAAAGAAAGAATCTGTTAAAGTTTTGACAGAAGTGATTAAGCGGCGATTTTAAACAGGAACATCAAAGTAATTTTTTTTTCTCATTGCTGGATTTTCTACACATGATTTTATATTTTGAAACTGGACTGGTTTTTGGTTTTTTTCCCACCTATTCTTTCTCTCCTTTTTGACTTTATAATATTCTAGGCTAGAGACTCCCTTTTAGTCATCTTTTTAAATATCTTTTCCCTTTTTAATTAATTTTTATTATATTTTGTTTGGAAAAGGAGGGGGAAAGTGAAAGCAGAGAAACTTTGTAACACTCCCAACTAGAGGCTTGGAAATATTCTATTTCTTTTTCTTGACCAGACAAAGCTGAGAAAGAACTGAGACTTCTTTTCAAGGACATTGCTATTTGATAAGATAGAGGGAAGAGCATGGGAGAGTATTATTGCAGGTGCTCTTCTGGGTTTCTATCAACAGCTGGAGTCTGGTGTTGAAGCTTATCGAAAAAAAAAGGGTGATAAGACTCTGGAGAAGGAAGTTATAAATTTTAACAAAAGCCTTGGACAATCAAACAAGGTGCAGTGTGCTCTTTTTATTTTTTTTTAAGCTGTGCTATTTCCTACTTTAACAAACCCCCCTCCTTACTAGTTTACTTTTTGTAATGGCTATTTGGATTTTTGGCCTTTTGGAACTTGATTTTTGTCTTTCTTTTTGTCTTTTGAAGTCAAATTTTTTACGTTTGCATTTTATTTTAAAGGAAAAGCTTTAGTATTAATGATTTCCTTCCTTTACTTTTTAAGGGAGTAGTCTCTTTTCTTTTTTCTCTCTCCCTCCCATGTACTTTTTTTACCCTCCATATTGTTTTTTTTATTTTTTTTATTTTTGTGGCTTTCTTTCTTTTTTTCTTATGCATCCTTTTATACCTGAGACCTCTTAATTGGATTAAGGTGTTGAAGAACCTGAAGAACTTTCCTCGTTCTCCTTTTTAGTTTTTTACTTTTTACTTTTCCATCTTTTTCAGGATTTAACAATTTTTTCTTTTTTGTGTGTGTTTATGGTCTTTTCTTCCATTTTTGAGTTTTTACTGCTATTTAGCCAGCGACTGGATTAAGGTATACAAGAACCTGAAGAACTTTTTTAAAATTATTATTATTATTGTTGTTGGTGTTGTTGTTGTTATTATTATTATTATTATTATTATTATTATTGTTATTATTATTATTATTATTATTATTATTATTATTATTATTATTATTATTGCTACTATTTTTATTTGGAATTGCAATTGGTTATTTCACAAGTGGATTAAGGTCTAGAAGAACCTGAAGATTTTGAATTGTTTGAAATGAGTAGGAAACTAACAGCCCCTGGTTCCTCAACTTCTACTTCTTCCTCTTCACCATCTGGAGGACAACGTTCAATACAGACAATGTTACAGCAAGAAAAGGAACAGGAAAAAGTGACCCTGCAGATGATTATGCAAGGAATTCAAAATATTCAAATAAGAACAGAGAATATTGAAAAGAGAACAGAGAACATTGAACAAAGAACAGGGAAAACTGATGAAAAGGTGGAGAACATTCAACAAATGATGATGAAGTATGATGAGAGATTCCAAAAAATTGAAGAAGACAAACAAAGAGATACGAAGATTGGAGATATTGATAGCAGATTAACTGTGGTTGAACAAGATAACAGTGGGATGCTGAGATGGGAGATGGACAGATCAGAATTTTATCTCAGATTCCAAAACAGAGGAAGAAAAGGGACAAAACCTAGCTGAGATAATGATTGAAATTTTGGCTGAAGCTTTGGAAATTACCAAAGAGAAGATGATGGATGGAATAGATGAGGTTTATCGAATCTTCACAAGATATGCAACGAAAAATAGCTTACCAGGAGAAGTTCACATCAGATTTACAAAGAAAGCCATTAAAATGCAAATATTGCAAGTGGCAAGAGAGAAAACATTGAAATATAAAGACAAGGAGATTGTGGTCCTGAAACAAGTACCCAGAAGAGTGAGAGAGATGAGAAGAGAATACCGATTCCTGACCAAAATGCTACTTAAAAAAGAGGTGAATTATAGATGGCTGGTTCCAGAAGGTTTAATGTTCACATGGCAAGAACAGAGACAGAATTGACTCAATTGAGAAAGCTGAATTATTTTATGCAGAATTTTTGGAGGGAAAGAGGAAGAGGCAGAAAAAGAAATCTCACTAATTGAATTCCAAGAGGACTGCCAAATAGCGACTGAAAAAGAAGAAGGTGCAGTAGGTGGAAAGGTGGAAGACAAAGAACAACGTGAACCAAGATCTATGAGAGCTGCTAAACCTAACTACAAAATATAACCATGGAAGAGAAAAAACTGATTACAATTAATATAAATGGACTTAACTCAGCTGTTAAAAGAAGGAAAACTTTCCATAAATTAGAGAAGTTAAAATTTGATATAATCTGCCTACAAGAAATACAGATCAAAAAGCAACATGAACAATTGTTGATACAGCCAAAATTAGGGAAAATATTTACTTCTTTGACACAATGCAAGAAAAGAGGAGTAGTTTTATACATTAAAGATATTATCCCAGCAAAATTGATCTATAATGATTGTTAGGGATATACCCTAGCAGGATCTGCAGGGCAGTCAGGCAGGCAGGCAGAATATGTGAGATATCGTTTTTTGTAGCTTACACTCAGTAAACAGAGGCACAGTGCTAATTAAAATAGTTTTATTCCATAGCATAGTCAAAACAGTCCATATATCATTCACTTAGTTCAGTCCGTCCAGGGATTGATTCAGTTGCAAATTCAGTGTCGAAAAAGAGAAGTCAGTAAACTTACAAATGTCAGTCCGGTGATATATCTCCTGCAGCAGAGAGATATGAAGAACTCAAAAACTCCTCTCTTCCTTCAGCAACTCTTCAGTAGTGAAAGACGCAGCTAACAAACCATCAACGTAATCCAATCCAGCAATTGTCAGTACTTGCCAGCAGTATCAATCAGGTTGTCTTGCTCCCTCTTATGGTGGTTTCACACCACACCCAAAATTACATGTATTGCATTTAAAGTCTCACTTATCTCACATATTTTGCCTGCCTGCCTGACTGCCCTGCAGATCTTGCTAGGGTATATCCCTAACACAGGGTATATCCCTAACACAGCAGCGGAAGCGTCCTGGGCCCATAACCGAATGTTAGGTATAACATAGGTCACCTAACGTAGTTTGGGTAAAATAATATATATAAGCTATGATTGTTAGTTTAAGTGTGTGTCACTTTAACTGCAAAGCATGTATTTTGGGTGTGGTGTGAAACCACCATAAGAGGGAGCAAGACAACCTGGCTGATTGCTGACGAGACGCTGACAGTTTGCTGGCAATTACTGACAATTACTGGATTGGATTACGTTGATGTTTGTTAGCTGTGTTTCCCCTACTGAAGATTTGCTAAAGGAAGAGAGGAGTTTTTGAGTTTTGCATATCTCTCTACTGCGAGGAAATATATCACCGGACTGATATTTGTAAGTGTACTGACCTCTCTTTTTCGACACTGGAATTTGCAACTGAATAATCCCTGGACGGACTGAACTAAGTGAACGATATATGGACTGTTTTGACTATGCTTTAACTCTTGCTGGAATAAAACTATTTAATAGGCACTGTGTATCTGGTTTACTGAGTGTAAGCTACAAAAACACTTATCTCACGTATTTTGCCTGCCTGACTGACTGCCCTGCAGATCTTGCTAGGGTATATCCCTAACACTGGTTATGGGCCCAGCTGCACAGTCAGACTAACCAGGATATAACAGGCTTATATAAAGTGAGAGTTAGTGTAGTTACACAATACTGTAAACAGACAGCTGTGTTTTTATTAATTATAGTTTAATATCCAGAGAAAGATGGCACAAGTCAATTTACCAAGTTTGTCTCTAATATCCAAACTGGATGGAACAAACTATGTTTCATGGTCTATGAAATGCAGCCTACTTCTACGCAGAGAAGGTTTGTGGAATATAATTCAAAACCCACCAGAGGTAGATGCTTGGGATCCAGAGGATGAAGATGATGCCCACAAAATACAAGAATATAAACTAAAGAATGAGCAAGCTCTCTGTATAATAGGACTGACACTCAGTGACCAGCAGCTTGTCCATATTCGTGGAGAAGAAACAGCTGCTAAGTGCTGGGAGAATTTAAAGAAGATTTATGTTTGAGACAGTGTAGGAGCTCATATAAATCTTACACGGAAGCTGTTCAGAACACATCTTCAAAAGAATGGAGACATGTTAACTCATATAAACACTATGAAGAGGATTTTTCAGGAGCTGCATGAAAAAGAGCTTATCTTCACTGAACTGCATCAGGTTTATATAATTTTGTCTTCATTAGATCAGAGCTATGACGACTATGTAACTTCATTGGAAGTACTGCCAAAGGATAACCTCACATTAACTGACATTACTGGCAGATTAATTGAAGAAGCCAGGAGAAGGCTTGAAAGGGATCAACTCAGAAGGGAACAACCACAAGAAGAGGAATTATCTTCGTCAGCCTACACAATTAGAAAATGTTTTAATTGTGGAAGAAAAGGACATTTGGCTAGATTCTGCAAGAAAGCAAAACGCCAAAATGCCAGCCAGAATGCTAAAAGGCATCAAAAGGATAAAAAATGCTTAGAGTTAGCCATGTATAGCAACCAAACTGTGAACAATAATAATTTTTGGGTTGTAGATAGTGGAGCATCGCACTGCATAACAAAAGATAAGAAAAGATTTATTAAGATGTCCATGAGTTCACAGCAGATATCATTACCTAATGGTTGGAAACTGAAAGCAAAAGGTCAAGGTACTGCATATTGTTCTTGCATAAAAGAAAATGTAAAAATGTTATATGTACCACAACTTAAGTTTAATTTGCTTTCGGTTAGAGTTTTGATTAAACTAGGTTATGTAGTTACCTTTAGGGGAGAAACTAACAATCATAGCTTATATATATTATTTTACCCAAACTACGTTAGGTGACCTATGTTATACCTAACAATGATGACGATGGAAGAATACTAATGGTGGAAATAATGGACAATAATACGAAAACACTCCTGATTGCAATCTATGCCCCGAATGATAAACAAGAAGAATTTTATAAAAAATTACATATGAAAATAATTGAACTGGACTATGCTAATACAGTTATGATGGGAGATTTTAATGGAATTGTAGATAATAAACTGGACTATACAGCACAGAAAACAACAAAGCAAAACAGAAAGACTCTCCCTGAATCTTATTTTTTAAATGGTAGATGAAATAAACTTAAAAGATACATGGAGAGAAAGAAATGCTAAAACTAAACAATACATCTTCTACTCAAATAGACATTTATCATGATCCAGAAGAGATATGATATGGATGTCAGCAGAATTGTTAACTAATATTCAATAAGTATTGAAACAAGTACTTGGGCAGATCACAATCCAATGACAATTAAATGGAAAGGACAAAGAAGAAGATCTAGATGGATGTTAAATAATACTATATTAAAGGAAAAAGACTTCACACAGTGGATCGAGAAAGAACTGGCTTTCTTCTTCAGAGAAAACAAAAAAGAAGATACATCAATCCAGAACGTATGGGATACAATGAAGGCATACGCTAGAGGCTTGATAATAGACTATACAAGGAAAAGAAATACCATGAAAAGACGAGCCTCTAAGGCATTAGAGGATGAGTATAAAGGACTTGAAAAAGAGTTACAGAAAATGCCACAGAAAAAGGACATTAAGTTAAAAATGGATATAATTAAACATAAAATGGGTCTAATAGAAAAAAAAGAATTAGCACAGAAAATCAGAGGTGCTAAACAGAACTACTTTGAAGATGCAAATAAACCAGGTAGATGGTTAGCATATAAATTGAGAAAGGAGAAAGAATCAAGGAAAATATTGCAATTAATAAATGACCAAGGCCAAGTTTGCTATGGGAGTAAAGAGAAGAAGGAAATCATACAAGACTATAATGGGAAACTATACACACAAGAGAATGTTGATGAGGAAAGAGTTAAACAGTATTTGCAGAATGCTAATTTACCCCAGATACCTAAAGAGATTGAAACAATGTTAGAAAGCAATATAACGATGATGGAGTAAACTGAAGCACTTAAAAAGCAAAATAATGGAAAGGCACCAGGCCCAGATGGACTTCCGGCAGAATTTTATAAAACACTACAAGAATCGTTGAACCTTCCATTGCTAGAAGTTATGAATGAAGTTATGTTAAAGAAGATACCTAAATCATGGTCAGAAACTTATATTACACTTGTCCCAAAAGAGGAGGCCGATCCATTACAAATCAAGAACTATAGACCAATTTCCTTACTAAATGCAGATTATAAAATTTTTGCTTCAATATTGGCAGAAAGATGGAAAAAATATTTAAACAATTTTATCCATCCTGATCAAAATGGATTTCTGCCAAAGAGACAAATTAAAGTTAATATGAGAATAATCTTGGACACTTTGGAATACTACGAGGCACACCCTGAAAAACAAATGGCTTTGATATTTCTAGATGCACAGAAGGCATTTGATAATGTGAATTGGGGATTCATGTTATTACAGCTGGAACAGATGGGCTTTCCTAAAAAATTTATCCAAGCAATAGAAGCTATATACTACAAGCAAACGGCAAAGGTAATGATAGAGGGAGAACTGACAGACTCTATTGATATAAGAAAAGGAACAAGACAAGGGTGCCCACTATCACCTCTGTTGTTTGTGTTAACTTTGGAAGTGCTAAGCAGAAATATTAGAGAAGAAAAGGATATAAAAGGGATGAAAATTAAACAGGAAGAATTTAAGTTGCAAGCATTTGCAGATGATCTGGTTTTCATTTTAGAAGACCCACTAGAAACAGCATTAAAATTGATAGAAAAGATAGAGGCATATGGAAAGGTGGCTGGTTTGAAAATAAATAAAGATAAGACAAAGATCTTGACAAAGAATATGTTATCAAGACAAAAGGAAGAACTGGCAGATGTATTGAAAATCCAGGTCATGGATAAGATCAAGTACTTGGGGATACATTTGACAGCAAGATGCAGTACACTAACAGAGAATAATTATATCAAACGTAAGCAGCAGATAGCGCTAGATTTGGTGAAATGGGAGAATTTACAAATGTCATTAATAGGGAGAATAACAACAATCAAGATGAATATATTACCCAGAATTTTATACTTGTTCCAAACAATTCCAATTAGGCTTGGAAAATATTACTTTGAAGATTTAAATAAAATTGTGTTGAAATATATATGGCAAAGAAAGAAAGAGAGAATAAAGCTAAAGCTTTTGCAAGATGCTAGAATAAGAGGAGGATTTGGTTTGCCTAATTGGGAATTGTATTACCAAGCTACAAATTTGACGTGGGTTAAGGAATGGATAACATTAAGAAATACTAGATTGTTGACATTAGAAGGACATGATCTGTTGTTGGGGTGGCATGCTTTTCTATGGCATAAAGGAACTAAAACACAGGAGTGTTTTATTTATTTATTTATTTATTGTAAATTTTATTTGAGTTTTCACAAAAAATACAAATAAAACATCTTTTTTGAAAGTAGCGTAATCCTGGGTTACATTTCTTCGTACAGACACAAATTCAATTTCATGCTCATTCTTATGTTCTATTCCATATCTTATTACTGTTTTACATTTTCTGCATAGCTTCTCCCCTCTTTTAATTTTCTCAATTTTATTTTAATTACCTCGTCTCAATTCAAATCATTATACTTATATTTTTTGTCTGTCCTGTTTCAATTATCTATTATCTTTTCTCATTAAACAAAGTTTCTCCTGTAGTTACTGATTGGAGTATGATGCCTTTATATCTTTTAAGTTTATCTATTTAACGGAAGGCGGAGCCACATCGCTGCGATACAGCTGCAATCTCGGGGCTCCGAGATCGCAGCTGATATCTT